>NW_009925836.1:23413-30808 GCF_000696875.1 Nestor notabilis | reverse complement strand
CACATGTTGTCTCATCTTCTATCAACCTTCAAGACTCCACACAGAGATCATTGAGCAAATTGATGTGCTGCTGCACACCTAGGGACCCAGCCACCAAAACTGCTTAATAAGGCCCTCAGGTACCTGCTTGGAGTTTGGTAATGACACAGTTGTCACTTTTGCCTGTGTTTAGTGCTTAGTATGTTACAGGAGTATTTATATGTTGTGCTGGGATGGGGGGACTTCAGGGAGAAGGAGGATGCTGAAAACACAGAGGTCAGCTTAGAAAGCCTTGGAGATGTTGCCTCATCAGATCTTTCTGTCTAAGTGATAGACAGAAAGTGGGACATTGATACCATCACAGTAAAATCTGCCTGTAACCTGCCAGGAAAAGAAACAATGCTTGAAAACCTCCTGAAACAAGGAAACTTAAACAAAAGCAAGGATATGGCAATGACAAGCAGGAGGAAGAAGAGTGGGACAATGCCCTGACCTACTGGATGAATAACTTGAAACAGATTTGGAGAGAATGATTTAAAATGTGTTCAGACAACAAATGTGGTGGAGTTCAGACTTGAAATTTCATGTTGTAGCAGCGTTCAGTAAGTGGGTACAGTAGTAACCATTTTTTCCTCTCCTTTGCTTATGTTCTTCATATCAGCTATGGCATTATTAAAGCCCATGTGTGGGGTTATGTTTATGTGAAAGGCAGAGAGAAAAAGCTTGGTAATTTGTTGAAAAATATACATAAAAAATGTAAATACTATTATGATGGTTTTGGTCACTTGGATCCTTCAAGGCAGCTTCATTTAATATTGGTTGCACTGTAGGCATCCAGCACGGGGCAGGTATCTGCTCTCCATTTATACTCAAGGACAGATGGACTATATTCTATGATGTAAGTCATCTTGCTGTGGTATAATGATGTAAACAAGGTAAATCAAGTGCCTTTAAGATGCTTATTCCTCCTCATTAGCTATATAGGGAGTTAGAGCCATTACGCTCAGATGGTGATGACTGTTCTACAGGTCTCTGTCTAACACATCAGGGATCTCTAGAGACAGTTCACCCTCTGTGCAGCTCTGGAAGACTTCTGAGCCCTTGGGATGGCAGAGAGGAAGAAGTGAGATCATTTCTGAACCAGTGCTGTGATTTGCAGACATGGATTCCCAATTCTGCATAAAGCAGTCCTGTTTGATGGGCAAGAAAAACAGTTGTTGAAAACTACCAGGAAGTGGTAGAGAACAGAGCAGGACCTGAGGAAAGTGCTCAGGTATTAGCAAAGGCGAGAGGCATATATGACAAGCAGACACTGCTTTCTTAGTAGTAATCTACTTGCTGATTTATAAATGCTTAGGCAGAAATGAGCAGGTAAAGGATTTCCTGGTGTGTTTTCCTGGTGTGATGTGATTTCCTGGTGCTCATGAAAATGAGCATTGATACACTGGTCACACCTCAGCCTCCACAAGACAGTGAGTGTATCTGTCCACTGAAGAACTATACAAATTATTCAGAGAGACAAAGATGTAGAGAAACTCTGCAGAGTTTTGCAGCTTCTGCTCTGTTAGAAAACACAGTATCTTCAGGAGAGCATGTTCTGTTAACAGCAGTCCTAAGACATCACTTGAGATACTAAAGAGCTGCAGTTCAATAGAGAGGAATTGGTGAAGAACCTGGCATGTGTTCTGTGCATGTATTTCTAGTTTCAGAGTGGACTGGAGGGCCCTTTCATCAGCTTGCTGGAATGCAGTTAGGAACAGAATATGGAACAGCTCATGGTGGAGCTGTATATCATAGACACGATGCTTGACCATGGCAAACATTCAGGTCCATCATGGCAGGTAAAAGGACAGTGTGCCATTCCTCCAGCACTGGTGGCTCTTATCCTGTGAGAGCAGGATGTGATTCTTCCCTGGCAGAATGGGAGCACGCACTTTATCACAGCAACTACAACGCAGAAAGATAGTGCTCAGAGTGAAGGTAAGTGTGGAGGGGCCAGAAACCTGAAAAGGGAGTGGGAAGGCAGCAGAAGAGAGATGGATGGTGCTCTTTGCAAATGCTGCTCATCATAACTTATGATGTGACACTGTGCTTTCTGTAGCAGGCAGAGCAGCAGTAAATGCATCCTGTTCTCACCACTCATGAACCCTGGAGCTGTAGCACATCCTCTTCTCCTCCTTGGCAGCCCATGAGTCTACCCCTAGACCTGTGCTATGGGAGCCCAAGCTGGAGCAATGGCACTTGGAAACTTCTCCCGGGTGACTGAATTCATCCTCCTGGGGCTTTCTGATACAAGGGAGCTGCAAGTCCTCATCTTCACTTTCTTCTTCCTGGCCTATGCTATGGTTCTGCTGGGGAACCTTCTCATCATTGTGACGGTCAGGACTGACCCCAAGCTGTCGTCACCCATGTACTTCCTCCTCTGCAATTTGTCCTTCTTAGACATCTGCTGCATTTCTGTCACCTCTCCCAAGTTTCTGGTGGACCTGCTCTCCCACAGGAAGGTCATTGCCTTTGAAGACTGCATGGCCCAGCTCTTTTTCCTGCACTTTGTGGGGGCCTCAGAGATGTTCCTCCTGACTGTGATGGCTTATGACCGCTACATTGCCATCTGCAAGCCCCTGCACTACACAGCCATCATGAACCGGAGGGTGTGCTGGCTCCTGGTGTCTGCCTGCTGGGCAGGGGGCTTCCTCCACTCCATTGTCCAGACACTGCTCACGATCCAGCTCCCCTTCTGTGGCCCTAACACTGTCGACAACTACTTCTGCGATGTGCCTCTTGTCATTCGGCTTGCCTGCACTGATATCTATGTCATTGAGTGGCTCATGGCTTCCAACAGCGGCTTAATATCCCTATTTTGCTTCCTGGTCCTGGTCATATCTTACACGTTCATCCTGGTCACAATCAGGGTTCACTTCACTGAGGGGCACTGGAAGGCGCTCTCCACCTGTGCCTCACATGTGATGGTCGTCACCCTCTTCTTTGTACCCTGCATCTTCATCTACCTCCGTCCCTTTTCTACCTTCCCCTCCGACAAGCACATCTGTGTGATCTACACTGTCCTCTCCCCAGTGTTGAACCCTCTCATCTATACCCTGAGGAATAACGAGGTGAAGGCATCCATGTGGAAATTGTGGAAGAGCTGCAGAGTCTTCTGAAACAAGTTGGGTTTGACAAACCTGGAGTTCCTTTCCTACAGACTAATGGGAGATTGGGGCATGGGAACAAGGTTGGAATCCAACATGTAGGGAGTATCTGAAATCCATCTGAAAGGATATTTAGTTCCAGTTAATGGATTTACCTAACCTTGATTTCTTAGAGATGCAGATTTCAGTGGTGCTCTCACCTCTTCTGTCAGCTTTAGGTCCCCTCAGTTCACCAACGAATGGAGTTTCCACTGTTGCAGGACACATGAGGCTTTGTAAAGGTGTTTGCTATTCACATAGCTTTGCAATTATAATTGCAGCTCCTGACAATTAGAACATCCTTATCTACACCCTTAAAGAGAAGTCAGGAGGACACAATTCTTGACTACAGAGCAGCAGAGTTATGAATTGAGCTTTGCGATGCAAAAAGGGAGAAGGAATTGTGCTGTGGAACATAGCAAAGTCTAAATAGCAGCCATTTGAGCACTGGGTCTGCATGAGTGAGACACATTGAGCAGCCTCTGAACATTGCTTGGAAGACTTAACCACCACTACACAACAGAGCTCCCACTAAAGTTGTTACTGTTTGTTAAGAAACATGGAGACATTCTTAAGGCATGGATAATTCTTTTCCCTGAACTATAAATCAGAAATATCTGAACAACTGTGGGCTTTGTCAGTGTCTTTTTTCCCCTCTCTCTTGTCTTGTCTTCACTTTTCTATGTTTAATTGCATGATGTTCCTCTGTTTCTCACAGAAATGGATAAACTCTTCCCATCACCAAAGCCATTTCTTTGCCATGGCAAGTGATTACAACCTGTTCAAAAACACTTCAGATCCCTTCTGAAAATATTACTTATCATCACCAAAAATATCTGTTTAGGAAGGAGTTCTGGAGCCTGACTCCTTTTTCCATATTGTTGGTGAAAGACAGGAATTTCCTTTACTTCACCTCTGAAACCATCAGCTCTGTGGAAAAAAGACACTGCTTTAGGCCTCAGTTTTTAGACTGCTTCTTGGTTTTCGGACTGCTTCTTCTAGGCATTTTCTGACAATTATCTGAAATAACAGAGACAAAGTCAGTTTATATTTAAATCTGAGCTTACATTTAGCAAAGCATCACTTCAGGGCAATGCGGAACTAGAATATTCTACTCTAGGAATCCCAGAATAGTGTTATTCCTGTTCTGGTAACTCCCAGCACTGTAAAAGTAAAAAAGCAGCTCCAAAAAGGCTTGAAGTAGGTTAACAATGGAGCTGTTATGTGTATGTATGGGCATCGGGAGATCAAAGATCTATAGGGAAATCTGGGAAGCAACCCAGCCCTTCCCGGAGAGACTTACAAGCAGTTACACAGCAGCTTCTGCTTGGGCAGTACAAGAACTGCCAAAATGCACACCAGGGCTATTTCCCAATTCGGGAAACAAGCAACTCTACTGTGTTGAAACCCACTGTTCTAGCAGAATTGAACAGTACCTACGACAGAAGGATTTGCCTTCTGTCATAAAGGAGAAACTGGAAACAGGAAACAGGTCTTGCACCACTCATTTCTAAGACCCGAAGAACCCAAGTTTCATACTAACCGGTGTAACTGCTGAATTCCCTCCACAAGAAGCAAGAACCGGTCTTTTTATTGACCTTTCTGTGTATTATGCGTCAAACACCTTTCTTACCTTAGCCTTACAGGGCAGCATGGCCGTATTTCAGGACACATGAGGGAGTAATGGGACTATATTTACATTCCCCCTAATTTGAGTTCCTGCGTCCTGCACTGTGGCTTTCTGAGATCTGAGGAATGGGAACTCAGAAGTAACCAGCTTCACCCATGTTACTCGTCTGATCTTCTTTTTAGTTAACAATGAGACACCCCCCCCCCTTCAGCCCTCATCCAGCTCTGGGGGCAACAGCACAAGGGGGACATGGAGCTGCTGGAGCGAGGCCAGAGGAGGCCCCGGAGCTGCTGCGAGGGCTGGAGCAGCTCTGCTCTGGAGCCAGGCTGAGAGAGCTGGGCTGGGGCAGCTGGAGAAGAGAAGGCTCCTCAAGGGGACACCTTAGAGCAGCTCCAGTGCCTAAAGGGGCTCCAGGAAACCTGGAGAGGGGCTTTGGACAAGGGATGGAGGGACAGGACAAGGGGAATGGCTTGAACCTGCCAGAGGGGAGACTGAGATGAGCTCTGAGGCAGAAGCTCTTCCCTGTGAGGGTGCTGAGGCGCTGGCACAGGGTGCCCAGAGAAGCTGTGGCTGCCCCCTCCCTGGCAGTGTTCAAGGCCAGGTTGGACACAGGGGCTTGGAGCAACCTGCTCTAGTGGAAGGTGTCCCTGCCCGGGGCAGGGGTTGGAGCTGGATGATTTAAGGTCCCTTCCAACACAAACCATCCTATGGTTCTATGACAAGGTCTGTGGATCCTGGGGTACGAACATGTCTATTCTAAGAGATGAACCATGCCTGAGAAGTGCTTTTTACTTTGACCATCAAGGGAGTTTATACTGATGAGATCAGATGGACTCACTCTGAGTACAGATTTGAGTGAGATAAATCAATCTGCTTATCCACATTTGGAATAACCTGGAACAGGTTCATGCTGGAGCTTAGAGCTAGAATCACACTCAGAGCAGAGTATGTCTTATATCTTGCTATCACCACATACATATATAATGCAATGGTATAGCATTCAATACAGTATAACACAAGATAATACATTATCAACAACCAGCAGCAGTAAATTATCTACAAAACATCAGATCTTCAAATTACGGAGATATATCGAACTGGTAATATTAAAAACAAATGCTGAAACCCTAAAACCTTCTAAACAGTTTCACTCATGTGGGATCATAACTTTCAGAGAAACAAACCCAGTAAAAGCATCTTCCCCTTCTCGGACATGCTATTGCTGTGCTTTGCCATCAGATGGCAGAGGTACATGTGCTCAGTGTAACTCATACACGGATACTGATGTCCACAGGCAAGGTAAAGGTGGTGGAGATACTGTTCGTAGGATTTTCTTTAGACATAAAAGGATGTGACAAAGCCATAATTCTCTCATACAAGCAAGTTATTAAAAGCATCCAAGGGACAATATATAGAGGAAGAAGTGACACACTCCAGTATTCTATTTGGGGAGATAATAACAGTGCTTGGGAAAACGACTGAAGACAATAGCACCTTCTGTGATGTGTTTTTAACAACCGAGGTTCCCACCGTGCAGCAATGAAGTTTCTGTACTCCTTCAACAAACTTTATCCTGTATGAGGGTAGCAATTAGGTCACCAAATCCATCAGTTCAGTGTCTGCCACCAGGAGAACACTGTAAGTTTCTTTGTGCTGGAATGATTCAGGATTGGATTCCTCCCACCTCAATTAGGGTGTCCCACTGCAGCATCTCATTCTGGAGCCTGGGTGGTTCAAGGTCTTTTGATAGAGAAAAAGATACCTTTAAAGGGAACAAAGTAGAGAGGGATGAGTGCGAAAAGTTGGTGCCATCTGCCAGAACAAGTGTTGTCTGAGGCTGACCTTGTCACCCAGGCTCTCGCCACACTCTGTGGAGAGGATTTATCTCTCTGAAGTTAAGCTATTTAAATATTAGTTGTCTTGGCTCCCTTGATCATAGAGGAAAGAAACAGGCCCTCTCAGAAGCTAAACAATCACATCCCTCTCAGAAACTCATCTGAGGGGTCATAAAGTGTCCTCTGGATCTGCTTGTACATAACCTTTCACTACAGAGAGAGCCGAGCACCTACTTACTGTTAGGTGAGATATTTGCATTCCACATCTCAACTGTCTTTGCTTGTGCTGCAGCATTGATCCAAGATATTTGATCTGCCCAGGGCACAGGGAAAGCTCTGGAAACACTGTATGGAAAGTGCTGAGTGGAAACAGCACCAACTATGTGTCCGTATCTGTATGTCCGTATCTATTTTAAATTAGATGAAACTAGACAGGAAAACAGGCATGAACCATGTTTTATCTTTCTGAGGCAAATGTTTCAATGTTATAAGATACAAACTCTCCAAACTTCTCCTTGTACAAATGGACAATAATAGATCTACAATAATGGATTGAAGTCAAACTATGCCAGCTGGGTAAAAACATTTATGGTTAAAATTACTTTTGCCATAAAGACTATATGACACTGAAGCCTATAAACCAAATCTTCCAGACAGTGGAAGCGCAGTTATGGGCAGCAGGTGGAAAAGCCTTCAGATGTTGTAAATCAGTGCAAGTCTCTTCAGAGCCCCACATCTACATATGCAGCTGTTGTTAATTTGT
>NW_009925836.1:9426-23382 GCF_000696875.1 Nestor notabilis | reverse complement strand
CAGCAGGTATAAATCAGGGGCATCAACAGGTCAGAGCTCATAGAAGCTACTGGAGTAAGTTCATGGTTGAAGTAATCAAGTGCTGTCTATGGGAAAAGGTCAGAGCTTCTGCTAGCAGAGGTTTATGGTTAGAGGGTAAGTGAGCAATGTCCAGGCCCTTGGCCAAGTATCTCCAAGCTTAGGGGAGTGTCCTTTGTACCCTAGAAATGCTGCTGCAGCTGCTTGAATGCAGCAACCGCAACTGGCAGGGGCTGTTTGGTCAGCTAAAGGACCTGTTTTCCCCTTTGCCATGACTCTATGTAACTAAAAACCAGGTCATTCCTATCATTCAGTTTCTTAGGAGGTCTGTAGGGTTTAGCAGCTTGTGTTAAGTTAAAACTGTTGCTTTAGGATCAGTAGATGCTGACTGGCCCTGTGGTTTCCTTGTAGGGGAATATAAGGAAATTACCAAGTTGAGCAGCAGGATCAGAGGAGGCAGGGATGGGAGCCAGAAGGGATGTAACCAGGTATCTTTACTGTTTCTGATGTTTAGTGCTATTCATGAACCTGCTCACAAATCCAGGCTTTAGATATTTATCGGGTATTTAATTTAATCTATATTTAATTAATTTTAAGCTCTTCTGCTGTATAGTGTCAGCTCCTATTACCTGTATCCTCATAGTGAAACTGGCCTGCAGGGTGTTCATTGGCTTTCTCAAAGACATGGAAAATTGCCATATCCACTCTAAATTGTTTCTTAGTGCTACTATTGCTTTGTGCTGAACTTGCCACTGGATGCTGCAGGAGAAGCAGTAAATCCAGGAATGTTGTCTTTTAAAGAGGAAGAACCGTGGCAAATGCAAAAGGGGGAAACAGTGAAATTTAAGTGGCTGATCTATAAATAATCCTGCGTTTCTCTGCCATGCTGGTCTGTAAGGTCACAAGATTTATCAACTGAGAATAATTGGGAATGTAGTTATCTACCAGGAATGGCTTGTGGGAAAGATACACCCGTATCTGTGTGGGGGTGAGGGCAGACTGGAATAGCAGAAGCGGCTGTGCTGTGAAAATGAAGTGGCTCAGTTGGGCTTTAGAGAGAAGTCAGAGTTGCAGTCAGTGGTGGTGTGAATTCTGTGTGAGTTAAGGCCATGAGCTTTAAGGTCCCTTCCAACCCAAACCAGCATGTGATCGTGTGATTTTAAACAGGTCGTGTCCAAGCTGAGTGACTCTTCTCCTTGACAGTGTCTCAGTCTTTGTTTTAGTTTGGATCTCTGAGACCACTGAGGAAATTCAGGACTGTCTTGTCTCTGTCCCACTCCATGGCACGAGGCTGTGGAGCAAAATCCATGGATCTTAAAACTAGAAAGGACCTTGCTGTTTGCCAGTCGAAGCTGTGAGGCCTGGAGTTCCTCTGGGATTTACACTGTCACACCTCAATTACTGGACTGTGGAAGCTTTCCTCACGTGAGGGGACCCATTTCACAGTCTGCCAGTGATGGACACTTTTGTTCAACACAGGATTTCTCATTTTCCATTTTTCTCTCAACATTATGATATGTCCCATTAAGAATTACAGAATGGTTTGGGTTGGAAAGGCCCAAAAGACCATCTAGTTCCCCCCCCCCCTGCCATGGGCAGGGACACCTCACTCTAGACCATGTTGCCCAAGGCTCTGTCCAACCTGGCCTTGAACACTGCCAGGGATGGGGCTTTTACCACTCCTAAAGAAGAAACCTGTGTGCTGGGAGGCAGAAGGGAAACTGTGCGGAACAGACTGGTAACCATTAGTAAATGACTAAACTTTGTCTGATGATCAAGTCCCCATCAGAACCAGCGCTGGATTTCATCTTGTTCTTTACTTGTAATCACAAAACTCTAATTTCCTTCTTTAAGTTCACACATCCTCTAAAGGAAGAGCCTGTTATTTCCTTTGCTCTATAAGGAAACACAGTGCAGATCATTGCAAGTATTGATTCGAAATAACCACTCTGATTTTGAAGCCAAATGCGAGCTCCGTGTGGTTTGGGGAAACCTGTGTCTCAAGACAACCAATTTAATATAATTGATTCTTCTCTCCAGGAAACAGCTTGGGATGGTTTTAATAAGGCCTCAGTAGATGCTGTTTAAAAAGTTGGTGCCTGGCAAATTGCAATGGTGCAACTTGGCAGGTGAGTTTGTAAGCATGTGTAAATTGGTTTCACTGTGCATCATTAACATCTCACGCTCTTTCTCTCCTGGAAATTAGCAGCTCTGTGGGTTTATTATTGCCTTAATGTAAAGGACAGTGGAAAAACTGCCTCAAAGGACAAAAAGTCATAGAATGGTTTGGGTTGAAAAGGACCTTAAGATCATCTAGTTCCAACCCCCTGCCATGGACAGAGACATCTCACACTAGACCATGTTGTTCCAAGGCTCTGTCCAAGCTGGCCTAGAACCTTAAATATATCTGGTTCTTGAAGCATTAGATACAAGGTGTTCTTTGATATTACTTAGACCCTTGACTGCAACATGGAATATCCCAAACTCTTATTATCAGAAATGATGCCATGGTCCAATCAAGTCCTTTGAAAACTGATTTTGCTACATCCCAAGAAAACTGAAGAGATCCTGGTCTAATCAGTTTTACTTAAAGACTATGGGTCAGGCAGAGCTATCTCTTGGGGCCTACAAGGATGCTGGGGAGAGACTCTTCATTAGGGACTCTAGTGGTAGGACAAGGGGTAACGGCTTTAAACTTAAACAGGGGAAGTTTAGGTTAGATATAGGGAAGAAGTTCTTCACAGTGAGGGTGCTGAGGCACTGGAATAGGTTGCCCAAGGAAGTTGTGAATGCTCCAACCCTGGAGGTGTTCAAGGCCAGGTTGGACAGAGCCTTGGGCGACATTGTTTAGTGTGTGGTGTCCCTGCTCATGGCAGGGGGGTTGGAACTAGATGATCTTAAGGTCCTTTCCAACCCTAACTATTCTATGATTCTATGATGATCTGCATTGCACTGTTGTGAGGGCAGCTTTAAACTGCTTGGATTGGGCTGGTTTCAATCACAGAATCATAGGTTTAGGCTGGAAGAGACCTTAGAGCTCATCTAGTTCCAACCCCCTGCCATGGGCAGGAACAACTTTCAGGTATCTCTTTTGTGGGGTGGCGCATTATCAGGTCTTCACAACAGAAACTAAACTCAGAAATGGTTCTTGGCAAAACTAAGGCTAATCCAGAGCTGTCGCAGGACTCCTGCTCTACTGACCAATTCTGGCTGCTCCTTTTGGCCAGAACCTGGCAAATAGGGAACAAAGTTCTGATTAAAATCCCAAATTTAGCTTTTAGAAGAGAGAACACTGTCAGGGAATGTGACAGTGAGTATGGAGCCCGTCTGCAGTGCGAGTTGCACTGTGGGGTTATTCCTTTGTTAAGCATGAAGCCAGCAGAACTGCCTCAAATAGTCACACAAATGAGAAACACCTTAGAGAAAAAGGAGCTTTATCAGCAGCCAAGTCTGTAACTAGTCTGGGTTCATGATAAGCATTCCAAGCTGGAAAGCTCCAGACTCAACAAGGCTCAGTAATCCCATAACTGGTCAAAATCAAATCTTTTTGGTTGTGTTGTGCTGGGGATGATCCTGGCATAGCAGAAGGGACGGGCAAAAACCTTGTGCTGTCTCTTAATCTGGAGAATGTATCTGGTGTTGTTGTGGTTTGGGAGGAAATGACTGCTTTATTATAAAATATAATGTAATAATTTCATTTAAAGGGTGCATCCTCAGCTTGGGATTTCTTGTGGAGACCACAGCAAAATGAGCACATTGAGTTGTAGGAAGTGACTTAGGATGATTGAGCTATTTGGGTGAGATACATAATGCTTTTTCCACCATACTACATATGCCAGAAACTTAGCGGTATGGGATAGCAACAGTTGAGGGATTTACAGTATCCAAGTATCTCCAGGCTGCTTCGAGGTATTACAAGATGAGGAATACTACCTGGGAATTGTATTTGATTTTCTTGCCTTGAGGCAGAATGCCCTTTCTTCAAGCAGTATGTCATGTCTGCAGGTGCTTAGGGTTAAGGCCTAATTGTTTTCCCAAGCAGTGTCTGAGTTGCTGTAATTCCTGCACATATTTAAGCATCTAGTGTATGCAGAGGCTAGTAAGGCTCTTCTTAGGAAGTGTTTGCTTATGTAGAATTCACTAGGCCTTGGCAAGCATATAGTAAATGATAGAATCCCAGACTGGTTTGTGTTGAAGGGAGCTTAAAGCTCCTCCAGCTCCAACCCCTGCCCCGGGCAGGGACACCTTCCACTAGAGCAGGTTGCTCCAAGCCCCTGTGTCCAACCTGCCCTTGAACACTGCCAGGGATGGGGCAGCCACAGCTCCTCTGGGCACCCTGTGCCAGCGCCTCAGCACCCTCCCAGGGAACAGCTTCTGACTCAGAGCTCATCTCAATCTCCCTGGAGCGCAGCAGAGGGGAAGAATCCCCTCCCTTGACCTGCTGTTCACACTCTGACTGCAGCCCAGCACATGGGGGTGTTCTGGGCTCAAGCACACACTGAAGCTGGGTTGTGAGGAGCTTCTCATCATCCAACATCCCAAGTCATTCTCAGGGCTGCTCTCAATCCATCTCCGCCTAGCCTGCATTTGTGCTTAGGACTGGGATAATCCAGTTTTAGTCCAGCATAATGCCTGGCATCCTGGTAAATGGCTTGTAGCCACCAGTGTGGTGCACATGTGGCAGCTATCTCACCAAAATGCAAGCTTCTAAAGCATGGTAACATATCAAAGTACGAACACAATCAAGGAGAGGTTCACATCACAAGTCTTAAATGATTCTTGAAATGATTAAATGATCAACCCCCTGTGGCAGGGGGTTGGAACCAGATGAGCTTTGAGGTCCCTTCCAACCCAAACCATTCCATGATTCTCAGCACTGGGCTTTAGATATCAGGTCTCAGATTAAAAATACACAAAGCAAATGGTAGGAGCTCCCTTTTCGTGGCCGGTATCGTCCTGGCATCTCTTGACCATTGGTACAGCGATGAGCTCTGAGCCTTGCACCGCATGGAGGTTTTTGCATGAGGTATTGCCCTCTTGTGGCTGTTCAAGGGAAAGGTGGGTAACTGCCAGTGGAAGTGGCACCAAAGCAGCTTCAGAAGCTGGAAGGGCACAGTCCTAGTTCTTCCCCCAGCTATGGATGAGATTGATCTCTTTACTGTATCTCTTTCTGGCATCTGGGCTTATTACAGAATGATCAGCTCCGCTTTTTGTTGCAAAACCTCAAGTTTGATGGTCCTAGGGCTAATTGGAGTACATAAATACCTGGACCGTAAGGATTTATTTCAACCCCAGATCTGTACAATCATATCAGGAAAGGCCTGTGCTTTATAACTCTTGGAGAACTCCAATTTATCTCTGACATACATGCAGAAGTCTTAATTTTGTACGAGATGCACACTGCAAACATGACAAACAGGCTTTAAGAATGACTGACAGCATCATTCATGTTGACAGTGTAGAAGCTATGGGCAGGTAATAGCGGGATAGAAGCAGTACATCAGATGGAAAGTGATGCTCCAATAAATGAATGCATAATTCATGGATGCTTTCTGGAACCAGAGGGGAATTTTTGTCAGCTCTTCATAGTGCTAATAATTTGTGTCCCTTCTTATGCCAAGGTACACGTCTGCTTCAAGTAGTGCATGGATTTCACAAGTGGTTGATCTTCTGTCACTTCTGTAGGAGCTATACAAAAATGAAAAGATTTCTCCTCTCAAGAATTAGAGATTGCCCATAAAACCAGCATGGAAAGCATTTACACTGGCACATGGTGGTGTGCTGGCTGCCCTTGTGCTGGGGCTGCGACTGCTCCATGGCAGTCACTCAGGTTCTGCTCTTCATTCACCCTGCAAGGACACTGCTGTCACTGCCCTCTTCTAAGGTATGTGCCTTTTGCAGAGGGGCTGTTGCCCAATTTATTATGATCCAGTATGTGTAAGCAATAGACTTCAGGCTCCAGAGCAAGACAAATTGGCCTGAGAACAATTTGTGACCGAGTAGTTTTAAGGGTGTAGTTTAGATTAAAGAAGTTGGAACACTGGACTCCCGAGATGTGAAACTTCAGTAACCTGGAATGACTGAGTTGGGCTGGCAGGACCCAGGGAGATGGACACCATTGATTTCTTTCTCCTGGGAGCAGACTCAGGTATCAAACCACAGCCCTCCAAAAAGGTCCTGCAACATGAATACCATAGAAAGCGAATGGTTCAGTGTGGAGCAATAGTTTATCGCATTAGTCTCCTTTGACAATATTCTTTGAAAGCGACATAGATGCAGTAAAGGCAGCATCCAAAAAAGCTTCAGAGACTCCTCCCCAGATACATCTTCACATGTATAAAAGCTCATTAAACAGGTGCTCACCCTTGCAGGCAAGCTTTAGCCAGTGCTTGCAGATGCCTGCATGAGGCTACTAAATCTGGAGCCATCGCTTCCTTAATAGATTGTTGCTCCAGAGATTACAGTGAAATCATTTTCCTGTCATATGTAGATATTCTAACCACGTGTTGAAAGAAGAAAAGAGAGAGTCATGTTTCCTGGAGATACAGATGACTGTGTAGAGCCAATAACTAATCCTTTGCAGCAGTGAGTATTTCTGTGTTAGGTTTCTGTTGTATTTCACCTGGATTTCCCATAATAAGAATGAGTGATGTTGGGATTTAAAGTACCATGTGCCTTTTGTTTCTGCTAAAATGTATCTTATGGTGGTTTAAGCTGTTGTGAGAACATGAGACAATAAATGAGCCTGTCCTAGATGGGATATGTCGCCTATTTCACATGTTCTCTGTATCTCTCATAAATGAGAATCTGTTTTGATATTCAATCACCTCATGATCATGCTCTAATCTTCAAGCAAGGAGTTGCTTGTGCCAAACTTTGCTTTACCTCTCTATAGGGCTATGAGGTAAAGCGTTACTTTAAGTACCGAGTTTAATTCAGTGTAGCAGTGCAGGGTAGAGAGATCCTTCAACGCTGATCCTAGACTACTTTGAATTGGGAAAAGGGGATGGGAAGTCCAGCTAGTCCTGGAAGGACTAAAAATGTTATGTAATTCCATAGGGTAAAATATAGAAAGAAGGGAGGTCTTTAAGTGGATGCTAGATTATACCTCTCTATATCCCACTGGATAAAGCCAAAAAAAAATCTGGGATATATTACCTGTGTGTTGATTACGAGAGAGATAATTCTTCTCTTACAGCATTACTTGCTTAAAATCAAGTCTTTAGCTTCAGTTAGTAATCTGGACCCCTTTAGTGATGTTATCATCACTATTATTATTGTTAAACCCTAATTTATGCTGAAAGGATTTCTAGAGATAGAATCCCAGACTGGTTTGGGTTGGAATGGACCTTAAAGCTCCTCCAGCTCCAACCCCTGCCACGGGCAGGGACACCTTCCACTAGAGCAGGTTGCTCCAAGCCCCTGTGTCCAACCTGGCCTTGAACACTGCCAGGGATGGGGCAGCCCCAGCTTCTCTGGGCACCCTGTGCCAGCGCCTCAGCACCCTCACAGGGAAGAGCTTCTGCCTCAGAGCTCATCTCAATCTCCCCTCTGGCAGATCTGTCTCCACTCCCCTTGCTCAGAGTGCTGCTGCCTTCAAAGCCCAGTTGGATTGCTTGGGACTGTGTCCAACCAAGGTAACCACCACAGAGGAGGTACCTTTGTCTTTGACTGTCAGCACTTTGGCTTGTAAGAATTAAACCTTTTTGATTAATCACTGTTTAGTTTAATACCTGTATTTTGCCTTTAGGTTAGATTTTTGAGTGTGGCAATGTAAATTTGCTAATGTTTCTGAACTGCAAAACAGACCATAAAATATCACACTCTTTAGAAAGGAGATGCAATTTAACTAAGTTACAACTACTTCTTTCTTCCAGGTAAACCTCTGCAATCATTTCCACACTGAAAGATAAGATGCAGAGGGGCAACCTCTCAATGGGATCTGAATTTGTTCTTGTAGGCCTTTCTGATGCTCCAGAAGTCCGTTTTCTTCTCCTTGTGTTGTTTTTGATCATTTATTTGGCCACTGTGGCAGGCAACATCTCAATCCTTGTTGCTATTAGCACAAACACTCATCTGCACAACCCCATGTACTTCTTCCTTGGCAACTTATCCTTACTGGATATCTTATGTCCCACTATCATTGTGCCAAAGATGCTGGAGGCCTTGTTGCTAGAGAACAAGGTGATTTCATTCCATGGCTGCATGTTCCAGCTGTTCTTCCTTATTGATGTCATAGGCACGGAGATTTTCCTCTTGGCTGTGATGGCATATGACCGTTACGTTGCAATATGCCATCCGCTGCAGTACATGAATATCATGAGCATGAAGCTGTGTGCTCACCTCGCCACTGGCACCTGGGTAGCAGGGTTGTTAAACTCCCTGTTACACACATCTTTGATTTTTACACTCTCTTTTTGTGCTTCTAATGAAGTTGACCAATATTACTGTGATATCCCTCCCATGCTGGCCCTCTCCTGCTCCTCTACTTACAGTAGGGAACTGGTAATTCTCACAGTTGCTGGGGCCGTTGGGGGCAGCGCCTTTGTGGTCACTCTGATCTCTTATATCTACATCCTCTCAGCTATCCTATGCATGAACTCTTCTGAGAGCAGGCACAAAGCTTTCTCCACCTGTGGGTCTCACTTGACAGCAGTTTGCCTTTTCTACGGGGCCACCATTTGCACATATGCACGGCCTTCCTCTGCCTACTTGCCTAAGCAGGACAGGATAGTTTCTATGCTCTATGGAATCCTCACTCCCCTGCTAAACCCCATAATCTACAGTCTGAGGAACAAAGAAGTGAAATGTGCCCTGAGAAGAGTGATCAGCCAGGTAAGAACTGTTTTAATAAGACAAGAACATCATTCTCTGTCTCTGGCACCCTCTGGAGCCCCACCAGCTGGATATGAACTTTGATTTGTGACTGACCTTCTCTAACTTTAGCCATCTAAAAGTTGGATGCTGGAATAAAAACTCCTTCTCTGGGCTCTCTTTGAAGTTAACAGAAGCATGCACCTCCAGGAGACCAGCTGGATGCTACAGTTTTTGGTCACTATCACAGGAGGACATGATTTCAGCTGGTAATGTTATTCTCCACCAAGCACAGAAGAAGCTTAGATGAGAGCCTGAGCCTTATACACAGGTCTTGAACATGTATCTTGGAGCGTGAATGTTGGGAGATGATCCTGTAGGCACACTTAAGATATACATATATACATTCTTTTGTACTAAAGCAACTTATAGGACTGGTGCCTCTTATAGACCGCATTGCTCCTGCAGAAAACATGAGCACATTCTTTGTGGGAGGCTAACTGGAAGAAAGGCTCCTTTGTCATCATTTAAAACCACCAGTCTGGGTGTGTTTTCAACCAACAAGCCAAGAATCCAACTGCAACACCTGCAGTGCCATCAGGAACTATCTGGCCACAGTTTGCACCATGTATCTCAAAATCAGTCTGCCAGGGAGTGAATTGACTCCCATAATCATGGAATCAACTGGGTTGGAAAAGACCTTTAACATCAAGTCCAACTGTTCCCCAGCACTGCCAAGCTCACCACTAAACCGTGCCACTAAGGGCTTTGTGTACATGGCTTTTGAACACTTCCAGGAGTGGTGACTCCACCACTGTCCTGGGCAGCCTGTTCCAGTGTCTGAAGTAGAGATGTCAACTGTGCTGATGTCTATATATTAGACAGCTTTAAGACTCCTTTTATGGCCAGTGGGGGAAAGGGAGGCTTTGTAGTCATGGGCTTTGTGATCATTGCTCTGGCTTTTCCCAGTGCTGGCAGAATGAAGGGAGATTTGCAGAGTGTCTTTAGGTCTGTGTGAGTCCATAAGTAAGAACAGTGATTCACATCAGGCAGAAAGTGAAACCAGGGCTGACAAAAGAAGAAATGCATGTGCAGAGAGGTGGGGTGCTGTGCAGTCTGCTCTGTGTTGTGGCTATATATCTGTGTATCTCTTAGCTACAAGGCTCTGTGCTAGGATGATAAACTCTTACACTTGAGATGGACCTTGGGCTACGTTGAAGCGCTGTGATGTGCCATTCCACCTGTTGTGCTGGGTGCTAAATCACTGCTGTGACTTCGTTGCTTGCACACTACTTACTAAAACCACATGTGAAGGATGTCTGTCTCAGTGGCCTTTTCTGTGGTTGCTGTCTTGGTGTGAAAGATAAGCTAATGACCTCGCTGCAGGAACTTGTATCTTAGTGGTAACAAATGCACATTCTTAATACTAAACCAGTGGAAATCACTTAAGCTTCATCCGTTCTCAGCTGCTGGTCACAGGTTCAAAAGTCAACTGCAATGACCAAAGAGCTTTTTCTGGATTTTCTGGGATTTTCTTTTGGTTTTAAAGTGTATCTCACCAGCTTAAGAAAATGCATGTAACTCCATCTGAGACCATTTAAACTTCAAAGCCAAGCATTAAGAAGTTTGGGCTACCCATGTAGCTGTAACACTATGAAACTTCCCACAGAGTTCAATGCCATAACCTACACTATGGTTGGGATTTGGTTTTCTAAGCATGAGTTTTAATAGCACATAAGGTGACCCAAAGTATCTTTCCTGGTCCATAGTTCCTGCTCCATGAAACATACAGACTACTTAGAGTAAGGTGAAAAGATCAGAAGTTCTCTACTGATAAATAGGGGCTATTGCCCTATTATTGGGCAACCTGGTCTAGTGTGATGTGTCCCTGCCCATGGCAGGGGGTTGGAACAAAATGGTCTTAAGGTCCTTTCCCACCCAAACCATTCTGTGGTTTGGAAGCAGAGTCCCAGATGTTTTCATGGGGTTTCCTGTGGTTCTGGAAATACAACAGTGGAAACCATTAAAAATCCCCCAAACATCCCAAAGCCATCTGACAACTCACAAGACATGCATCGATGTGGACAAAGTGACAGTGTGTGCTCCAAGAAATGCACACAGGAAGCTCAGTATAGGCTGAAGCACTGTTCTGCTTCTGGGGTCAGCTTAAAGCCATCCCCCCCTTGTCCTTTCACTACAGGCCCTTGTAAAAAGTCTTACTCCAGGTTTCTTGTAGGCCCCTTTAGGTATTGGAAGGCTTCTATAAGGCTTGCTTTTCCTTTGACGGGGACAGCCAACCCACTTGCACATTTAATTACTCTCTTTTGACAATTCTCAGGTTCTTTTAGGCCTGTTTGGACTCCTGAATCTCTGTGGTACTCAGAGAGAGAGAGAAATACAGCCTTGCTACTGCTCTTTAAAGGGCTTATTTGACCTCTCTGTTCCTCAGGCTGTAAATCATAGGATTCAGCATGGGAATCACCAGAGCATAAATGGAGTGATGATCTTGTGCTCCATAGAGAATTGTGAACTGGGTGGTAAATACATGAAGAAGCCTGTTCCATAAAACATGGTTGCAGGAGTCAGGTGGGAAACAGAGGTGGAGGAGGCTTTTCATCTGCCTTTGGACTTAATCTTGTAGATGGCAACTCTGGTGCAGATGTAGGAGATGAGAATGAGGAGGATGGTTGAGGTGATGAGCACAGCTGCACCGGTGAAGTGGTCCTTGATGTATGTGATGGAGCATGAGAGCTTCAGGATGAGGGGCACAGCATAGAAATGACAGCGCAGGAACTGGCCCAGAGACCTGCTGTAGGCATCAAGGATTTTAGCCCCACAGCTGGACACTGGCATCTCCTTGTCTGGTCAGTGAGCTTGTGAGAGGCAGCTACAGGCACTCAGAGAGCCCTGTGGTCCCCAAAGGTCCCTGCGATGCTCTGCTAGCCTGGGATGGGGCTGGAGCATCAGGGACACTGTGTGCTGGGGTTGGAGGAGCTGCTGTCAGGGAAGGCTTGGAGAACAGGTTAAGTTTAACCAAAGGACCTGTCCTGCAGGGTGGCAGAAGGGGCTGGCCAGGGCAGGGCTGAGGAGGAGCTCTAGGAGCAGCAACCACCTTGCCCACGCTTCTCCCCTTGGCCAGGTCCCCCTGCTGGGACAGCACAGTTTCCCCAGTGCCCCTGAGCCCACCTTCCCTTTCCCATCCCCAACACATCCTGCTGCCCCTCCAGCAGGGCTCAGTCCACTTGCATGGCTCTTTGGAGACCCACAAACATGTTTGCTTACAAGAACAGAGGGCTCACGGAGAGCAGGAGCCGTGGGAAGCCTGGCCCTGCCTCTCCACACCATGGCAGCTGTATTCAGTGGGAGAGCTCTCCGGGGATGAGGACACCTTCCTTCGTCGCTGCCGGATCTTCTCCAGCACCACACGAAGGGTGTTGCCAGTCGATGCTGCTGCAGTGTCCTGGGTATCCTGGGCTGGGCATGGTTGACATGAGCACAGATTCCTGGTGACAGGGGCACCGCAGGGCTGCTGTGGGGATGGGCTGTGCTGGCTGGGGATGCCCTCCGGGCAGCAGGGGTTTGAGGTTGGAGCTATCTCAGGTGGGCTTCCCTGTGAGACGCCATCGGGAGTCCATCTGCTTTGCCTGTCTGTGCTCCCGGAGGTGCCCTGGGACCATGTTCCACAGCCTAGGGAGCTCTCGGAGCTGCCAGAGCTCTGCCTCCTCGAGGACCACCACTTCTGCCTGCCCTGGCTTGCTTCGTTCCCCCGGGGCTTGGATGGTGTGTTCCCTTCCCTGCTGGTGCTGCTCGTGGTGCTCTCCAGAGGGGCTATCCCACTTGGGAAGCTGCCATCAGCAGGTCTGGCTTGTTGCTTGCAGCAGCCACAATGGCTCTGTGGGGCTTCTGGGGCTGTTGCCATGAAGCCTTCATGGGCTGACCACATGTGTGCTCCTTGTCCTGGCTCTGGTTTGGTGTCCATAGCAGGGAATGCTGGGATAAGGCTTGGGGACACAAGGGTGGATGCTTGCCCTGCTGAGTCCTTCGCCATCCCACAGGGTGTCCTTGGTGCATCCTTGGTGGCTGTGCCCATCTCACTGCCAGAGCTGCAGGATGTGCTGGGCTGGGTCCTGCCCTCCAGGGATGCCTGGCTGCTCTCATCCCCTGGAACAGGGCTGTAGGAGGCAACACAGTCCAGGCAGGAGCACGGTGTCATGGGGACCATAGTGCAGGTGAGGGATGCCTGAACCCGCTGCTGCATGACCCATTCCTTTTGGATGAGCTGCTTCGCTTTTGGCACAGGGGCACGGTCCTTGCGTGGCCGAAGATGCCCAGCCCCAGCCTGCCTCAGTTTGGCCAGTGAGCGATGCAACGTACCCATGGACCTCTGCACTGCCGTGGGGAGCATCTGGAGTTTTATCTCCAGGCATTTTCTTGCTGTGTGTGTCCAGAGTTTGCTGTGGACCTTCTGGTTCAGCTCCAGCCTTGCGATGCTGATAGGTGCTGTGGCACAGGACCAGCTCCTGTCCCCAGCGGGGGCCTGGCCCCTGCCTTGTGTGGGGACATTAATCTGACAGCCAACATCTTTCTTCAGTAGGATGGAAGCTGGTCCTGCTTCTGGTCCTGCTGCTCCATTACCCAGGCTGGGAAGGGCAGGGGAAGCTAAACCAAAAGGCCACAGGCACTCCTTGTCCCATGGCGACAAAGCCCTGTCCAGGTGAAGGAGGCTCTTCCTCGGTGTATCCCCCTCTGGTGCTTGGATGGCTGGTTTCTCCTCAGAGCTGCGTGTGCTCTGTGGTTCCTGCTGTCCTGCTTTGTGCTGTCCCGCTGCACTGGCATTGCCGAGGGCCCTGGGCTCCCCTGCTCTGTTCTCCTTCGGCAGCTTTGGGGCCAGGGGACCGAGCAGCGGTGGAGGGCACAGCACCAGCAGTGCCAGGGATTCCTCGGTGGGGTTGGGGTCCCCCCACAGCCTCCGCACTTCCTTCTCCTTGATGGTATCCACAATGGCATTCGCCTTGGCCTGCATCGAGGGGCTCAGCTCGTGCCGCAGCAAGGGCTGCCTCTGTCCGGGCAGGATGAGCCTGGGCAGGACACGGGGGGGACCCGCCGGCGCTGGCTGCGTGGCTG
>NW_009925836.1:8001-9109 GCF_000696875.1 Nestor notabilis | reverse complement strand
ACCAGCTCCTGCAGCTCCTGGGCAGCCCTGATGCAGTCAGCGCAGCCGGGACTGCAGCGCCAGGGCCCGCACAGCGGGGATGCAGCATTACCTGCAAGCCAGGGAGGGGTTCCTGAGTGGGGGGGGGGATGGAATCACACTTGGACCATACACCCAGCCTGCTTCACATGGGGCTGGGCTCCTCTTAGGGGGACTTACATGGCTCTGCTGTTCCATATCGCCACCTCCATCTCCACTGGTGCTGGCCCCGGCCACCACCCTGTGGGCACAGCAGCGTGGCACAGTCACCCTCCTGGGGCCAGCCACCACCAGCGCTGGAATCAAGTGAGCCCCATGGCCACAAGCGACCCCATAGCCGATGGCTGATGGCGAGCAGGATGGCCCCAGCAGCCGGGATTAGGATGCTGAGGTCCAGAAGAAAGCCGTTGCTGCTCATGTGCAGGGACCATGACGACCACATTGGGAGCTGTGGAATAGTGGCACTTGTTGCCGTGAAGTCAGAGCCTGCTGCTGAGAACAGCCAAGTGATGTCACAGCCCGCATCGTTCCAGTGCTCAGCCCTGCTGTGGGTACCAGGCCAGCAGAGCAGCACCCCGGGGGCTTCGGGCATCCTGCTGATGCTGCTTCATGAGTTCTAAATGCCCTTGTGCAGATACGGGTGTTGAAACTGGAAGGAAATCATGGGTTAAGAGGATGGCCGTCCTTGCGCTCAGCATCTCCTCATGTGTGACTCCACTCAGACATCTCGGGTTTGCCTTCTTCTCTTAGCAGAAGGGTAAAAAAACCATAGCCTTAGCATCTAGTGTGGCCATGCAAGGGTGGGTGGCAGCCTGTATTGCTGTCACGATGGAGGTTGTGCTCCGGATGGCAGTTGTCAGTGGTAGAGTACTTCTGTTCAGTTTCCTGTAATCAGTTTGTAGAATCCCAGCCTGGTTTGGCTTGGAAGGGACCTTAAATCATCCAGCTCCAACCCCCTGCCCCGGCCAGGGACACCTTCCACTAGAGCAGGTTGCTCCAAGCCCCTGTGTCCAACCTGGCCTTGAACACTGCCAGGGATGGGGCAGCCACAGCTTCTCTGGGCACCCTGTGCCAGCGCCTCAGCACCCTC
>NW_009925836.1:5301-7960 GCF_000696875.1 Nestor notabilis | reverse complement strand
GCAGTCCCCCCTCTGGCAGGTTCAAGCCATTCCTCTTGTCCTGTCCCTCCATCCCTTGTCCAAAGCCCCTCTCTGGGTTTCCTGGAGCCCCTTTAGGCACTGGAGCTGCTCTAAGGTGTCCCCTTGAGGAGCCTTCTCTTCTCCAGCTGCCCCAGCCCAGCTCTCTCAGCCTGGCTCCAGAGCAGAGCTGCTCCAGCCCCGGGAGAAGGCTCAGGAGGGACCTTATCACTCTCTGCAACTGCCTGACAGGAGGATGGAGCCAGGAGGGGGCTGGTCTCTGCTCCCAAGGAACAAGGGATGGGACAAGAAGAAATGGCCTCAAGCTGCCCCAGGGCAGGTTTAGCTGGAGCTGAGGAACAATTCCTTCCCCAGAGGGTGCTCAGGCATTGGAACAGGCTGCCCAGGGCAGGGCTGGAGTCACAGTCCCCTGCAAGTGTTCATGCACTGTGTAGACAAGGCCCTCGGTGACATGGGTTAGTGGTGGCCTTGGCAGTGCTGGGGAAAGGTTTCACTTGATGATCTTAAGGGACTTTTCCAGCATAGTTGATTTTGTGGGTCAAAGATTCTATGAGCCTTGTATGGCTGCAGACCAAGCCATGCTTTTATGGATAGTACTGGCTATGGAGGTGACCACCTCACAGACTTCAGCCCTTCAGGCAGCAGAAAGCAACTGAGAACCACCAGCAGAGTTAACATCCCCAAAATCAGGTAGTTCATGTGGGTCAGGACCCTGATGGCAACAATAGGTCACAGTGGTCCTAATCAGCCTCACCTGGTGTTTTCTTCCCCCACCACATGCACCCTCACCCTCTCCGGTGGATGAGGACCCCCCATTGTAGGGGTGTGCCTGGCTGCATCTGGCTCCTGGATGGACCTTGGACCTGGAGTGTAGATAGTTTTATTTCTGGATGGGCCATTGTATTTTGTACATTGTATTTTGTCTTCAGCCACATCACCTTTTACTTCTGACTGATAAACCCTGAGTCTAGTTCATCATCTGCAGTGGCTGCTGATGGACCTTTCGTGATGGCCAAAGAACTTGTAAGATGCCAAGTGACTTCCACCAACCAGATGTTGTTGGCCGGGGGCAGCTGCTTTCTCAGCTGCTGCTGGTTCAATGCACAGATCTTGTAATCCTTCAAACTCCAGTGGTCACTTCTGTATTGACCTAGTGGAGGACTGGAAAGAAGTTTGCCAACCCATAAACTCTCCAACCACCAAATTCAGGGAATGGAGGAGTTGTGACAAACTAAACTGCTTTAGAAGTGCTCATTGCCTTTAACAAAGAGGAAAGTTTCCTTCTCCTTGGTGTCTATGAAGTTGTCCCCAGGGGCTTGTTAGGAAGAATGAGGTATGTTTACTATGAGCTTTCTAAGAAGGTTTCAAGATCATTAGAGGCTTCTTTATGATGCCCAGAAGGGCTTGTTAAGCTGATGACCCTTGGGTGGCTGGCCCCCAGCGGAATTCCTTGTTTTGGGAAGGGGAGGAGTGTAATTTGTGATGGAAACAGGTTTAATGACCTAGCTGATGTTGGAGTTCAGGCCTGCTAAGAGTCTTCCAGTGGGTCACGCTATGACTATTGTCTCCACCTACTGCTAGACAAGGCCTCTTATTTAGTCTTATTACAGGTACCACCATGTTCTAACTTTCCATATGCTTGATCTAGTTTTCCTGATACCTTCCTCATGTGTTTCTGCTGATGGTTATTTGACAGGCAGAAGGAAGAAGAGACAAAGCTGGAGGATATTTCTTAGAGCAGAACAGTTGGGATCACAAAGTTAAAGGGGAAAGACAAGATTTTGGTTTTAAAGATACTGTATCTCCGTTGGCTGTATGTCTTAAATGTCACAGGGACTTCTTCTTGTTTTCTTTCCAAGCATTGGTTTATTTAGTCTGTGAAGTCCATTGGACTTTCTGTGGTTTCTCGAGGCTTGAATTATTCCATAACATTATTGCACATTTTCCATATTCCATATTTAATTATTCCATAACATTAGTTATCAAAATATGTCCACATAAGAAGGTTGATCAGCCTGTGGAGAGGCCTTCTCCACAGTGAGGGATTCAGATATGAAATAAGAATTCCAGTGACATCCAATGGCATCCAGATTTTGGGTGTAATGTCCCTGAGTAACAAATAAACCACACCACAGAAAGGAGGATGCCCACTGACCCATGACTGAGAAAGCTAGTGGGTGAGGAGCAAACCTACCTGTATTGCATGAATGGGAGTACAAAGCACATGTTTAAAAAGGTTATTTTAATTGGCAGAGAGTTCAGGAGGTCTGAAAATACTCTTCATCTTGCCTGGGTTACTTAAAACCTAAGGATGTGTCTGGATGTGTCTTTGAGTTACGGAAGGAAAACCTTTCTCTGATATTGATGTCTGATTGTCCCCTCCTCACATCAGAGCCTGTGAGGACCTGGAGTTGGACTGAAATGAAGCAGGAATCAAGAGGGGAAGAAATCAGTTACAGAGGAAGCAAAGCAGGTTATGGGTTATGAGAAAATTGGGGCTGTGCAGCCTGGAGAAGAGAAGCTGCTGAAGACCTCAGAGCAGCTTCCAGTGGCTGAAGGGGGCTACAAGGATGCTGGAGAGGGACATTCATCAGGGACTGGAGTGACAGGACAAGGGGGGGGGGGGTAAAACTGAAACAAG
>NW_009925836.1:0-5160 GCF_000696875.1 Nestor notabilis | reverse complement strand
TGGAAGGTGTCCCTGCCTGTGGCAGGGGTTGGAGCTGGAGGAGCTTTAAGCTCCCTTCCAACACAAACGTGTCTATGAAAACAGGGTTGAGAAGATGCTCACAGAGCAAGGGGATCAATATTAGTTGCAGACAACAGCACCCTTTACTGGAGAAGATGGCAGCTTTGTTTCCTAACCAACACAACAGACATTGAGAGCTCTCCAGGTCTGCAGAGAAATCAGTCGCAGCTCATGTTTGCAACGTAACTTAAACGTTTGTATGCTCTGAAGTTAATTACAAAACTCTTCAGAAGGAAAATACATTTTAAGCTTATATAGAGCTCTTACTTATTCTCACACTTCTCTAAGTCTTTTTTCTTTTTTTCTTCCTTCTTTTCATGATGCTATTGGCCTTTCCCACTTCTGTTTTAAATGAATTGCCAATGAGGCAGGCTGAAGTCATAGTGTCTTTATTTAGTCTCTGGCTTTAAGGCCAAATCCCAAATGTTCTTTAGAAAGTTACTTGTATGCAAGGTCTTTTTGTTTAGGCGTTGTTGAATTTAGCACATTTATTATTTCATCTTAATCTTTGTAAAAATACATCTAGAACTATTGCAGGTAGAGAAATAATCACATTTGAGCATGGTTTCAACTCACAGAACTCAAAGCAATACCACCAATCCCTGAAAAGCCTTTATATAAAGAGGGATTTGGGTCTATTCATTGCCCTTCTCAGGGCACACTTCATGTCCTTGCTCCTGAGGCTGTAGATGAGGGGGTTCAGCATTGGGGTTACAATGGTGTAAAACATTGCAACCACTTTGTCCCTATCCTGTGGAGACCTTGACTTGGGATTCATGTACATGCAGATGGCTGTCCCATAGAATATGGTTACCACTGTCAGGTGGCATCCACAGGTGGAAAAGGCCTTAGATTTCACATGTGCAGATTGCATCTTCAGGATGGTGGAAAGGATGTAGGCGTAGGAGGTGATGATCAGAAGAAAGGGGATGAAGACAATGAGGATGCTGAAGATGAAGATGACCGACTCCAGGAGGGCAGTGTCAGCACAGGCCAAGGCCAGCACTGCTGTAACTTCGCAGAAGTAATGGTTCAAGGTGTGAGGTCCACAGAAGGGTAGATGCAAAGTGAGGCTGTTGACTACCATGGAGCTCAGCAGGCTGCTGGCCCAGGAAGCCATGACCATGCGAGTGCAAGTCTTCCTGTTTACAACAGTGGTGTAGAGCAAGGGGTGACATATTGCCATATATCGATCATAGGCCATGACCCCAAGCAGGAAACACTCTGTTATGCCAAAAGCCAGGGAGAAATACATCTGAGCAGCACATCTAGAGAAGGAGATGGTCCTCTTCTCGGTCAAGAGGTTCACCAGCATCTGGGGGATGTTGCTGGAGACGTAACAGATGTCTAAGAAAGACAGGTTGGCAAGGAAAAAGTACATAGGTGACTGCAGCTGGCAATCAGCTCTAAACACTGCAATGATCATCATGTTCCCGACAACTGTGAGAAGATAAAAAACCAGGAACACTATGAAAAGAACAGTCTGTATCCTTGGCTGGGAGGAGAGGCCTTGAAAGATGAATTCTGTCACTATGCTTTGGTTTTCCTTGGCCATTATTATTAGGGTGGTTTAACTGTCAAGATAAGAAATAGTAACAAAGTCAACTTAAATCTGCTGCAAGATAAGTGTAACTAGAGCTCTGAAGGAGAGAGAATGTAGAAAACAATGTACAAGACACAAAATACTATCTATTTTATATTATGTATCGTGGTGACCAGAGAAATGAGAACATGTTGAGTAAGTTTTCTCATGGTACATACAGCTGATCACGTTGGTTGCAGTCTAAGCACACAGATTTAACAGAAGAATGCCTAATTTATACACATTTGAATGCTCAACAAAGTTACTATCCTCTTTAGAAATAAAATTCCATGTTAGATAAAAAACTATGTGTTAAAATCCCAGTTCTTGATATCCTTTCTTAACATGAGAAGAAACATGGAATAGACTCCTAGAGTGAACCAATCGTTCAGACAGTCTCATCATGACACACATCTACTCTTTTGGACAAATACCCATAGAGCTGTACCCTTTTCCTGCAATAAAACCTAAATTCAGCTCACAGACCACATCTAGCAAATTAAATATGTTCAACCACCTTAATGTGTATCTAGGATCTTACGGCATTCTCATCACCATAGCTCCTAATGTTCATATTCTGTTCTTACACTGTGCTGGTTTAAGGCTTTACTATGAGATGAAAGTTTCTGAGTAGTATGTGGTCACAGCTGTTGGATCCTGAATCTTCATGAAGTAAAAGGCGAGTAGCAGAACGCCTACATTAATAATGCTGTGGAAGATACTCTTAAATGTCACTTGATAGGCTGCTTGGTATCCGAGACATCTGAAGGCGGCTGTCACATTTGATGCAGGGATGTTGCAGGGCTTGCATTCCTTCTCTGGAATAAAAATTGGACAAATGACAGGTCACACCAGGATGTCTCAAGTGCTACCAGGCTGTTAATGCTGAACAAAATACTTGGATGCCTACTTGATACAGTCAGTGGACTCTAAAGGGCAATTCAGACCACCAGATAGTTGGTGATAACTTTAACTCAACTTCTCAGCTGTTCCTGAGAACCTGAATAGCCTCATGGAGTTAGGCTTGGCACCTGATTTATTCCTCACTCATGACAGAGATTTAGACGTATGGCTTACAGATAAATGCTTATATGTAGGTGTCTAAATCTGATGCCTTAAGCTGAAACTGAATCCTACCCTGTGTTTTTAAGACTAAGCAGACTCTCACAACCTGAATGAGCAGTAATGCCGTCAAGGGAAAATATTGCAAAATGAAGCATCTTTCCCAAACAGAAACTGTTCTGGAAGGGAGGGCAAGAAATAATCCTAAAAAGCTCATTTCAAGGAGGCAGTTTGCCTCAGCCCGAGGTTACTGTCTCAGGTAGGTGAGATGGCTGAGCTACCACCCTAGTCCATACAGCTGGAGGACTCTGTCTCCGCTGCAGCTCAGACTACTCAGCACCTATCCCTTGGTCAGTCACAGCAGGCACATCCCTCCTGTCTTGAAAGGAAGGATTAAGGTACCAAAACATTGGCATCTCTTGCCAATTTAGGTACTGTGATATCCAAGACACCAGTATGGGACTAGCACGTGTGATATAAGAGCTGCAGAAGACTTGTAGCAACCAGCTTTTCACTGGCAAATATGGCAACAGCTCACATGGAAACACCTAAATTTCACCGAGATGGGTCTAATCCCTAATGTTTAATGAGATTAATCCAATTCTTATTCAACACATGATCTTGCTAGACTAGGTGGACTCTATCAGTTATGGTGTCAACAAGAAGAACCTGAATAATATGAAATCCAGCATCGTGCTTAAAATGGATGTAGAACTTGAGAGACATCTTTCATTTAAACACATATATACACAGCCATTTTAAAGCCTGTGCCAGCATAAAAAGCTACATTGAACTTCTGATTCTGTTCAGTCATTTCTAATTTACTTCACTACACTGTGCAGGCAAAGAACAATTTTTGCCTTCAGTAAACCAGTTATGGCAATGTTTCTGATGAATTTCATAGTGCATGAAACGACATCCTTCAGGATCTGAAAAAGCCTCTGGGAGGGAGAAGGGAAATGTAGTCCAGCAATAGTATAAATAACTAGAGTGGGATTTTATATAGGGTTTAGTTTTATAAATACTTTGGAGTATCTAGGACAAAAAGGAATCTAGAGGCATCATCCAGGACATGAGAAGTTCCATGGACTTGAGATCTGTGCTTCTATATCATTTACCTACTTCTGAAAATCCTCTCTTTATATTATCAACTTTAGTAGATCACACAAGCTCTGAACTTTACATCTTTTGATCTCAAAGCAGTTTGAAGGATGAGGGTCGTTTAGGTTTTACAGGTGAGAAACAGTAGACAAAAATAAGCTAAGAACTTTGCTCAAGGCTGAGAGACGTTTCTTAGAGAAACCATTATCATATCACAGCTTATCTATCAGCAGTGACAAACGTATCTTGGACCTCTGTGAATTCTCATATAGATCAAAATACCTTGAAATCATCCTGAGACATCTCTGTTCAGGTTTTGTAAAGTTAAAGAATGTTTCTTCTGTACCTGAAAAAGTTGAATCTGCAACAAGGTTGAAGCTCATCCAGGAATGGGAATACTGAGAGCAGAATCCACCAAATTGCAGACACCCTCCCCAGTCTCAAGAAATGTGAGATATTTGTAGATAAAGAAATAAATGCGGAGTGGTTTAGTCCTTCACAAGGATTTAACTCATGCAGAGTGATAGCAAACTAGTGGAAGAATTGAGATTACATTTCAGATTTTCCCTTTTGAGACACCATAACTCATTTTAAAGGCCGAAGGGAAGTGGTCCCAGAGGTAACATTGCAATTACTTCTTCTAAGCACAAGCCTAAATATACTTCTAAGTCACAAACAATTCTAGTTGCATTAAAAGTTGTTAAAATTGCCTGTTGTCTGTTCAAGACTTGCTGAACTGTGTGTTATGCTTCAAATCTCAAGAGATCAAATATTTTAGTAGATTTGGGGAGTTCAAAGACGATTGTCTAAACATGGAATTTTATCTAGTTATTCCTATTTTGTGCCAAATGACTTCTGTGAGGGTAAAGCACACCAATACTCTGATTTTGGGCTGAAGACATCAGGAAATGCAGAATCTGATACATCTCATAATGTGAAATCCTCGCCAGATGTCCTAAATTAGTTATCTAGGTCTAAGCCACTAACTTTCTGTATAGTTAACAAGGAAAATAGCCATTTTCAGAGCACAAGGGGCACTTCCTCCATATTCAGCTCAGAGGAATCAGCATTTCTAGACAGTAGTTGATCTCTTTGTCAGCAGAGAGGAGGATAAATACCTATATTTGATGAAATGACTTGCCAAGGGCCAGCGGGGTGGGAAGGCAGTGGTGGGACGGACAAGCTAGATAGTCTCCCCTGGCACCAGCTATTCATCTCTTTCCCATCCATCTCTTTCCCGATCCCTCTGCCTGGACCCAAAATGGACACCTCAGGAAGTCAGAAGAGTTTCTGAGGGAACTGCATAGGATTCAGCAAATAAATATAAATGTAAATGTAAATGTAAATATAAATAT
>NW_009925835.1:0-1125 GCF_000696875.1 Nestor notabilis | reverse complement strand
AACACACTTATGTACCAACATTAAAAAATGTAGCTGTTGAAAAACATTCTTTTCATAAACCATATTCAGTAGTATTTACTGTTAAAGGTTAGCTTTATATTTATTAATATATATAGTAGTTTTTATCAATATAAATGCTGGCTTTAATGAGATACAAAGTGTATCTGTTCCAACAGACACACATAGATATATAGATGCATACAGAGCTTTCTATATAGCTGTAGATCCATATTGGTTTAAATTGGATAACCACACTGTATGCAATCACTGCATGTATTTAGCAGCATTTACTATGATTATATTTTTTTAAACACACACACCATATTTGCTGTAACACACATCATACCCCATATCATTAGAATTTACTAATTGAATATGGCTTTAAAATATATATTTTTTAAAGTTTTTATTGTTTTAAAGGGTTTTTTTATATGATAAATGCTGTGTATTATGCACACAATTTGTCATAATACATCCACATGCCTGCACACTCTGTGTATCTAGATGTCTGTATACTGTTGCATATACAGCTATAAATAATATAAATATATATTCATACAGCGTGCTTAACAGGCTTTAATAATCTAGGTTTATATTCATGTGTCTACAGTTACATATTTTACTGTTATAAAGGTCTGTGTTTAATATCCATTATGCATTATGCACAATGTATGTTTGTTACACCACACAGATGCATGTGCAAGTAAGTGCTCATACACACGCACGCATGTGCACAGCCCTTACTCACTGTGTCTATTCATACAGCAATTTAACAATTGTATTTCCATATAGCATATGGAACAATTAATAAGTTTTTAATTATTTTAACACAAAGGTGCATATAAAAATGTGGCGTAATTTCCACAATGTTACGGCTGAGTTGTTGGGGCAAAAGAAGGAGAGCCTACCAAATGTGCGAGGCCCCCCAGCTGCCCTCCCGAGTGAGCTAGCCATTACAATTTAAATAGTTCAAGACGAATGTGGTGTTGTGGGTGTCCGAGCAGTGTCACACACGTTACTGCAAGCAGGAGGCAACGCAGGGCGCACGTGTCTCGCTGGAATCCATCGGGTGTCATTTTCAGAGCGGCAGCAAATGCTGTCTCTCCCTTGGCTGCTGGCCTTTGT
>NW_009925834.1:37000-51177 GCF_000696875.1 Nestor notabilis | reverse complement strand
TGAAAAAGAAACAGCCACACATACAAACAGATATTAGGAGAGAGTTTGCAGTTTGTGTTGCCACTTCCTTCTTTCATTTCATTTTATAATATAATATCAATAAAATAGCATTACTTCTGTCATCCTTATAATTCAGACATTAAATTATGGCCTTATAAAGCCATCACACTCATATTGTCAGACAGAATTTTTCAGAATTGGTTTGCATTGACAATTCCCGCATATAACTTTGTTCAAATAAACCTAATACCTACTTAAAAGCCACTCTGACTAAAGCCTGTGCTTTCTCCATAGGGTAAAATCTCTGATGTTAGCAATGCACATGCACACAAAGCTGTCCTGAGACTTCAGGTCTCTTTCACCAGTAAAAACCAATCTGTCCAGGACAAGAAGCAACAGCCTTCTGGTTTTGTGATGGTTTCAGTGCCTGTTTGCATCCCTACAGAATTTGACATACCCACGGCCAGTATTGATTCTGCTGATTCGCAGTTCAAGAAGCGTTTTGTCTCTACCAAAGACCTATTGATTTAATCTGTTGCCTGAAAAAATGCAGATACTGCAAGACCAGAACAGAGTCTGCTCATGGAGCTGGCTGCAAAGCAACCTGCTCCCTGAGCGGAAACAGTGCCTCCAGTGACAGCCCACAGCTCCATGGGTTTAGCCAATTGTGAAACCACAGAGTAAGTCTCCCTTTCTTCACTCCTCGCTAGGCCAGCCCAAAGCACAAAACCCCAAACCTTTACTAGTGATATATTATGGCTGGGAACTGAAGCATGCACAGAACATAAGCATGTCTGTGTACACAGATATCGGCGCGTTCTCAGCTAGGAACTTGACACAGGCCACTGAGGAGAAGTGTAGCTGCCACCTTGTAGCTATACCTGCCACTAAAGAAGTTCCTTCTTTTCATTCAGAATAAATTGTCATTTTCTTAAACCTCAAAAATTACTGCAAGATAAGAGAAAGGGGAGAAGAAATGGTTTCCTGCAGCCCCTTGTCTGACTGCACTCTCTCTTCTCAGCCCAGATATGTGCAGTCAACATGGGAGCAAAGCCACAGGGGATGGCTCTCAGCAGGATTTACCAAGGCATTGCCATGGCTGTCCCCTCGTACATGCTCCTCCTCTGATGGAAGTCCAGCTCTCTTATGCTCTACTATAATCACTTGTCATGGAAGGAAAGATCCTTCCTCTATGAGCTCTGACATGAAGAATTTGTATCACCTTATAACTGTCACTTCTTTTAGTCTCATTACAGCCCTGGAAATTGCATAGGATTATGACCATTTCTCAGAAGTGAAAACCAAGTTACTTAGTTTCGGCATGCCAAAAATTACAGCAATATCCAATGATGAAACCCGAAATTCCCTGCTCTAAAACATGAACTCATGCCCCACGCATAGTGCTTCCCTGCTTTAACCAGTTATTTCTGCTTTCATTAACATACAAATTATGGCAAATATTATACATCTGAACATATATAATCCACTGTCCACTAGTATGTATGTCTCCCTTACACTCTCATCAAGAAGAAAATCTTTGGATATTTGTAACATTGAACATCTTATTGTATGTGGAGACACAACAACCATAGGTGTTGCTCTATATGTGATCTAACTAATACAAACATATTCCTTTATGAAGCAGTAAAATAAATCAGACTCTTCCCTGAGGTGATACTTTCTTTAAGAGGTGAACTTATAAAGTCATTTATGGAACCATCTAATTGCTTTATAAGGAACCTGAGGGCTTCTGCTCTGCTGCAAGTCCTGCATGCAGCCTTTTCATTTTCAAACCTTCGGTTCCTCCTTATACAAAAGTCAGATCCTTTCTATGAGCAATAGTGGAATAAAAGCACCACAGGTCAGAGTGACAGCAAGAGCCAGTCCCTGAAGACTGCAAGACGCTGCCTGCCTCCACTGGTGACAGTTATCCCTGCTCAGTACCTTGGGTCAGCTCTGTCTCAGGGTGTTCCGTGTCTCATTCTCATCTATTCTTTCCAAATTCTTAGCCTGATCTGGATTCTGTGAGTAAAATATCCTTATGTGTGTGGATAACACTTTTGTGAACAACTGAGCATTCTACACTAAGAGCTTTTGGAGTATAAACGCAGAACAAAAAGTATGTTAAGGCTGCTTGTAAGTATAATTTGAAATCTCTTGAAGTAACACTGTGGATCTTCTATGCACATAGGTGAGGAAAAGGGAATTTTCTCTTCAGACACAAAAGAGAGACAGAGGCATTCATTTACAACGTTACACAGCCTTCCCTGTGCCCAATTTGTTAGTCTTATACCACAGGACACTTGACAGCATAATGATATAAAATTATGTAAAATGTAAAGGAAAGCAAACACCTATTTTGAAGAAATGCCCACTTATCACTCAGTTCAAGTGCCTGCATCTCCCAGCTCAGCAATAACAAATTATTTGAGAACAAAGTACATATTCTATTGCGGAAGGGCCCTGATGTATATTTCTATCACATTACATGCCTACCATCATGAATCTTAATCTTCACATTAAAGTCACAAGGGCTACTATTGTTCATATCCTTTCCATTTTCATCCCCCATCTGAAAACACACTCCTCCATTTGAAAAAATAATAATAAAAAAGGCCTTGACACATGCCTGGGTACAGTGAATTTGAAAGAAAAAAGAAGTTTGGTTGCTATTCCTTCCAGTTGTGAAACAGGAATTGCTTTTGTATGTGCCTGGGTCTAACAGAGTGAGACTAAACATTTATAAAATCAAGTAGGGATTGAAATATAGCATTGTGGTTACTAACATGCTGCAGCAGCAGATCAAGTTTCACGTTTCATCAGCTGAATAGAGTCTGTGTGCTGGGCTATTGTGGTTCAGTAGCTGACAGCAGTCAAGTAAGTGCTGCTCTCTTCCTGGCTTAATCATTCCTATTACACTCAGTGTCAAAACAATAATGTCAGTGAAATGGGCTTGCTGACATTACAGATTAGAACTGAGTGATTCTGAATGTCCTGTGACTGAATTGCGTTTTATTTCTCGAAAATTACATGCTGCAATTGGAAATTAAAGAGCCTTAGATCTCAACAGGCTGTATCAACAAATATGGAGCCATGGACTTCAAGCTGCCAGGGAGATGATCTGTCATGAAATTCATGAGGTTTATTGTATACTAACAAAAGAACAACTGCCGAAATCTCTGGCCGTGTGTTTGCAGAGCATCAGAAGAACAATCAGCTTTGTTAGGAGGCATTCATTCAGCTGCACAAGATGTGAGAATTCCTGGGGTAATCTTAGAGATTAAAAAGGTGTTCCAGAGCAAAAAAAAATCATTCCCTTGATTTTCTATCTATCTTCCATCTGCCAACCACCACAATTTATGAAGACTCATCTCACTTGAGGAACATACTGGCAGTTTAGAGAGCAGCCACAGTAGCAGGCTGCAGAATTCCTGAGTGACAGACAGCTACCGAAAGACAAGAAGTAGCATTTAATGACCACGGTCATCAGGACATTTGCTGAGAAGAGAGGGCATTTCTGACATCTGCCTCATCCACACAGAGAGCAACTGTGTACTCCAGTCTTAGAACAACCTAGTTTAAAACACATTTTCCAGATTAAGAAAAGCTTTGAAATACAAAAGATGTATTTACTCACTGTGATTTCCCAGAAAATCGGCAAATTGGAAATTCCTCTGGAATTCACAAAATCATCTGAGGTTGCTCACAAACAATGAGTTTGATAAGACAAGGGGTGATGGGTTTAAACTGAACCAGGGGAAGTTCAGGTTAGAGCTAAGGCAGAAGTTCTTCCCTGTGAGGGTGCTGAGGTGCTGGCACAGGGTGCCCAGAGAAGCTGTGGCTGCCCCATCCCTGGCAGTGTTCAAGGCCAGGTTGGACACAGGGGCTTGGAGCAACCTGCTCTAGTGGAAGGCGTCCCTGCCTGTGGCAGGGGGGTTGGAACTGGATGATCTTAAGGTCCTTTCCAACCCAAAACATTCTGTGATTCTATGATTCTATGAGTAAGACCAAGCTAGTAAAACTGCAGCAGGCACTTGCCTTTTATGGAGAATAACCCAGTACAATTTTCTGTCTTGTTTTAAAGAAAGAGAGAGGGCTGCTGTCAAAAGCTGGCCTTCGGTTCTTTTAAAACAAGGAGAGAACTAGAAGGCCTACCTCAAGCACTCATGTCTAAAAAACTGTTCATTCCTTTTAGGATAGAAAATCTTCAACAGCAGATCTGTGATCAGAGAAAGGCAGTGTTAATATGATTGCTGGAAGAATCAGTTATTCTTTGATCACAGGCTAAACTGTGTGTCCATAAAGAATAAGCTTTGAATCCAGGTGGGCAGAGAGAAGGGATTGATGAAGATTTTCTGTTCTTCCCCTCTGGGAGGAGATGTGACAATGTGTTAAGTGAAGTCTTAGCATCTTTCTTTTCTTTTGTTTAATCTTGTAGTATTTCAAATGTTCTCTTATTTTATATCATCTCCTTCTCTTCTGTATCTTTTCCTTCTCTGCTGCCTTCCTCCCCCCCAACCCTGGCTGTTCTTTCCTAACCGACCATTCCTATACTGCTTAAATATATTTTTCTCATTCTCTATTTTCTCTTCTAAACCTGAATAAACATATAAATACATGCAAATGTATACAAACACAGATAGAGGTAACATTACCTTTTGGAGAGTTTTTGATCAGAGCAATGGGTCACTTCTGTTCTTCTCAATACCTTCTAACCTCCCAAAAACACCCTTTGTGAACATATACAGCTTCTCAGATGGGTAAAGAAGGAATTTTCCAGCTATACCAATTCTCTTGTTCTTCACTGCTTTTATTCTTTCCCTTTCGTAGCCTTTCTTTAACTGTGCAATCATAATGAGAAGAAATTCCCAGTGGCTGGTATTCATCAGCTAAGGCAAGACAAATATTAGATGGTTTTGTGTGCTTGTTTTTATATATATTCCACTGAAAAAATGAGTTACATACATCTTGTCTGAGCAATAGGAGTTGAACTTTATTCACATTCTGTGAAAGTTTGTATGAATTCAGAATATCACTTGCACGTGCTGCCATGCCAGGAGATACTGGTGGGGCACTGGAACAGGTTGCCCAAAGAAGTGGTAAATGGCAGTGTTCAAAGTCAGGTTGGATAGAGTCCTGGGCGAAATGGCCTAGGGTGAGGTGTCCCTGCCCATGGCAGGGGGTTGGAACTAGGTGATCTTAAGGTCTTTTCCAGCCCAAACTATTCTATAATTCTATGATTATTCACACATGGGAGTGTTACTTCCAGAAACTAAAATAATACACCATCACTTTGGAGGCTCTCTGAAAGTCCGTTTACTCAAACCAGGAATAACACCACCAAACAAATAATGAACAGCAGATTCTCAAAACATAAGCTGAAGGGAAGTTTACAAGTAAGGAAAAAATAAGTAGGAACCATTTGATCTTAATGCAGTTTGTAAATTAGTAAAAATATCTGCCAGTGTCTTGTGAGTAATGTGGAAACAGAGAAGACACATTTGTGGAACAAATCCATCATCGTCACTATCAGGACAAGGTAACATTTATGAAGAGCAATGAAAGAGAGCTTGGAACAGAGAAAGACTCCATGAATTTATGCAATTCATCATATTACACAATTACTGTCGAAAGCAAGTCAAGTCATCTGTGCTGCATGATGATAAGGTCTTAGCTAATTCTCAGTATTATTATTTGAACCTGAGTTCAAAAGGTATGAGTCAGACAAGAAAAAAAAGGAGGTTTCTGTTGAAAATGGTCATGCTTTTAGGTTGCTTCATTTACTTGAGAGTTTTGAAGCAAATAGGGCAGGGGTTTGTGTCTTCAAGATTTTCCCTGAAATCAGTCATATAGACTAGGTGCACTTTAAAAAATCAGAGCTTAGGTTCATCTGCAAATCCAAGGTAAGATTTATTTTTCTTCCGTGAAATTCCTGATGTAACTGGGAGAACCAGGAATTCTAGTTTTTGCCTGAAACTAAGAGCCAGCTTTAGTCCTATGTACATAACAAAGGGCAGCAAAGCTGGTGAAGGGCCTGGAGCACAAGTGTGATGAGGAAGGGCTGAGGCCCTGGGGGGTTTAGTGTGGAGAAGAGAAGGCTCAGGGGGACCTTATCGCTCTCTACAACTGCCTGACAGGAGGATGGAGTGAGGTGGGGTCGGTCTCTGCTCCCAAGGAACAAGGGATGGGACAAGAGGAACCGGCCTCAAGCTGCCCCAGGGCAGGTTTAGCTGGAGCTGAGGAACAATTCCTTGCCCAGAGGGTGCTCAGGCATTGGAACAGGCTGCCCAGGGCAGGGCTGGAGTCACCGTCCCTGCAAGTGTTCACAGCCCGGGTAGACGAGGCCTCAGTGCCAGGGGTCAGTGGTGGCCTTGGCAGTGCTGGGGTAAAGGTTGGACTGGATGAGCTTAAAGGTCTTTTCCAACCTCACTGATTCCACGATTCTATAAGGAAATGTGTTAGTAGCAGAAGATTATGACAGATTTACCAACCGTGTTTTGATGGGAATTTTGCAAAATGCATTACTTTTGCTAAATGAATGGTTACTGGGAAGCCCCAGCTTTACCCAGTTATCTGCCTGGCAACCTCCTTTGTGTGAGTGAATGAGAAAGTGTGTCCTCATTTCGTATTTAGCAGAAAGCCAGTCATGCGTGTAATGAAGGAATAAGTTTTAGCATGGAATAATGGGTGCCAGGAATATAGCAATTTGTTATGTATAATCACAGAACATCTGTTGCTGCCTCCCCATGGGTGGTCCAGCTCCAAAACATCCCAGTTTTGCACCTTTTGCAAGGCAGCCCAGATAAAGTAACGTCATGTAGTATTTTCATTAGTGCTGCGTGCCATTTGCCATAGGCTAACACTGCTTTTCAGGGTGAACCTACTGTACAGCTCCAATAAGAAAAACAATCACCTGTAGTCACAAAGAGAAACTGAAGAGTACATGTGGATAAAAATACACAGCTTCTCCTGCACACTTAGTTTTGGTTGATTTATGGTTACAGTTAGAAAAACACCCTCTGTTTTTCCTGTCACTGTTTTCCCAGTGCTTTGTCAATAAAGAAATCCTTTTCTTCCTACTCATAGCTGTAGTTGTGGTGATTCCTCAGGTCACAAATGACTCCAAACAAGTAAGGACAATATGATCTTTCCAATGGTTAGTTATGGTGTTTTAGCATTAACCCTGCACTTCCTCTGCCTTTCTTTTTCCATTGTCTCCTCCTGCCCATCTCTTCCATGTTTGCATAGTAAAGGGGACTCTTCTCACACAGCAGAGCACTAAAGCTCTCTCTAGATGCTTCAGTCACATCATTCCCTGTGGGTCTTGCTCCAGAAATGCAATGGAAAGATATTTCCTTTTAAGAATGTTCTCAATATTAAGCCTTTATTAGCGTGAGGTGGTTCCTTCCAAGTGACTGTGGCAAACTTGATGTTAAGAATGAGAACAGAACCTGAACTAATAAGCTACAAAACACCCTTGTTTAGGGACTGTAGACTGGGACACTATTCTGTTATGGGGATGGGCAACAAGAGACAACTCTTGGCTCTCTCAAAATCTAAAGTGCCTGGTTGCAGATATGCACAGTGACTGACTATACACTTAGGTTCAGCAAAGACCTAGCAAACCCTCAAGCATTCCTCAAGTATTTCTTTGCCCCTGTGGTCACTTTTGCCTTCTTTCTGTCCCCAAAGGTCACTCAGTCCCTTCCGCCTGTCCACCTCCACCTCCATCACTTTTTCTCTCAGAGAACAGAAACACCATCACCAAAAGGCACCTCAGGTAACTTTGGCAATAAAGCAGGTTATCTCCCAGTGTCACTTCAGACAAAGAGAGGTAGAGGGAAGATTAAAACACACGAAGTGCTTGGTTTTCCCAGATTTTGGCATAGCCAGAAGAAACAAAGGGCAGCTTTCATTTCCGCTGCCCACTCTCTGCCCTGGGAGAGGCTTATTCATTTTGCATGGGGAGGGAAATATGGCTTTGGATGGGCGGCAGTATCCAACCCACTCCTTGGCCAGCCCACAACTATCATGCTCAGCCCCAACCCAGTGTTCTGCTCAGGGCTGCTCCCCAAAATGAGCTTGGCTCGCATGGTCCCGCTGAACAGTCTCACAATTGTTGACCGTAGGAAGAGTTTTTGTGCCAGGACTGTTGCCTTGGGACTGCTGCCTTGAGATTGTCACCTTGGGACCAAGGCCTTCTCCAAGGCCAGCAGATTTCAAAACAAGCTGAAAAAACACCTTCAGGAAAAATGCCTTTTAAAGAGGTTTTTTACACTCCAATGGATCTCTGGCTCTCCCCTAAGGCACAGATCCACACACTAATCAACAGTCAGAGCTTCAACAAGAATCCGTGGAAATCTATACATTTTCCAGTCATTTCTATGAAAAAATATCAGACTTCATTTTCTGATAAAGCATTCTGACTAAGTTAATTTTTGCAAAATTAGAGTAAAAAGAGCAATGTTCTTTCTGGAAAGCCCTAATGAAGTCCAGGTATGTGGTCTAGGAAACACAGAGCTGTGTAACCTGATGGAAACGATCATTTTCAATTGTCAGGACACTTCTGCTTCTTCTCACCCTAGTTTCAAGTACATCTGGTTTCCACCTGCTTTATATAAAATTAGTTCCTCCCTTTTCCAAATGCGAGCATCATGTTCTCTGATTTGGTCCATGACTCTCCAAGTGACATTTAACTCAAAAAAGTCAACTCCACCTGGAATATGGATGCAGCAAGATGGGAAGGAGATGGGTGTTACAGGAAATTTATTCTAGTCTTGAAGAAACATCACAAACTTCAGAAGGGGCAGTTTAGTTGGCACATGAATATAACAAGCCTTTCTGATGCAAAACTTAAACTGCTACAGTTTTAAGAACTGGATTCCTCTACATAAGAAGGACATGGAGCTGATGGAGCAAGTCCAGAGGAGGCCACGAGGATGAGCAGGGGCTGGAGCAGCTCCCATATGGAGACAGGCTGAGAACACTGGGGCTGTTCAGCCTGGAGAAGAGAAGCTGCGTGGAGACCTCAGAGCAGCTGCCAGTGTCTGAAGGGGGCTACAAGGATGCTGCAGAGGGACTCTGCATCAGGGACTGGAGCGACAGGACAAGGGGTGATGGGTTCAAACTGAACCAGGGGAAGTTCAGGTTAGATCTAAGGCAGAAGCTCTTCCCTGTGAGGGTGCTGAGGCGCTGGCACAGGGTGCCCAGAGAAGCTGTGGCTGCCCCATCCCTGGCAGTGTTCAAGGCCAGGGTGGACACAGGGGCTTGGAGCAACCTGCTCTAGTGTGCAGTAGCACCCTAACTTTATGTAGGAAGATTGGATTACAGACTTCAGAGGTCTCTTCCCACCTACACTATTCTGTGATCTGATTTTCAGTGCGGTTTTTGTCCTATTACACGAAAATGTAACTACAAGGCAGGCTGCAGGATGAAGATCTGAAGGTCAAGAATTTTTGGTTGGTCCTTTGTTTCCACTTGTGGCAGAAAGGTCCCTCCACAACAGCCTGCAAAAACAAGGTGGATAGGAGCAGCACTTCCAAAATCAAACTGTAGATTCACCAGTGTACTTCGGCATTGTGACACTCAGCATTGTAAGGCTCAAGATACAAGCCAGTCACCCATCAGATATCACATTCAGGACAACTCTTTTGCCCTGTTCAAGAGATGAAGTTTTACATATCTGGTTCCTTCAGGGAAGAACAGGATGTGTTAGCAATGCTAAAGGGGAAGCAGCTGTGCTCTGCTAATATGGAAGCCCCTGGAAAGAATCTTTCTGCTTGAAACTGATCCAATTGGGCTGATCAGGGAAATCAATATTTTCCCAAGGCAGATGTGCCAAGGCAACCACTGAAGTGGGCAAACTTTTGCTTCTTTCAAAACACAGCTTAATCCCTTATCCCCTGAAGTACCGAATAGCCCTAGAATAATAGTTCCTCTCACAGATGCGTGTGATGCAGCTTTAGAGTGTTATAAACACAGATAAATTGCCACTACATCTTCACGCAGATTGCTCTACAGGTGCTTTTGCAAATCTTGGCTATGATGATCACACATAGAGGATATTTTCTTTAAAGGACATTTCCTCATTTTACTTTTACTGTTCAAAGCATAATCTGTGCACAGCAGACAGAGCCTGTCTTGAATCAAAAGTGTTTTCCAGGCTGCCCATGCAGGCCCAGCGCCATGCAAACTGGAAAGGGTTAGGTTACAAAACCCTGCTACTGTTATGAAGACAGCAGAGGCTGCAGCTGGTGTGGAGCACTGGCTGAGGAAGGGGCTGATCCTATGAGGACACCCCTCACCCTGCCAGGGATGAGCACAGCACCTCTCCCAGTCCTCACATGTGCCACAGGGTAGAGCTGGCAGAGGTGCCAAGAGCCAGCTGGAACCCACTTGTCCAAGGCCAGAGAGAATGCCTGGAAAAGAAACAGAACCCACAACTTTCCATTTTTAATCCAGCACTTGGACATATCTATTTCCTCAGGCTCCCACTTGCTCTTCAGCCATGGTGCATGTTTACAGCAAATGAGGGGCTCTGCCATGGAGTGACTGAGACAGTGCTTTTCCCTGGCAGAGAAAACTACCTTGTGATCCTATCAGTAAAAACTATATTGCAAAGGTGCTGCATAAAAGGGTACAGTTAACTTGCAGGCTGAACAAAGCCCATTTCCAGCAAAGGAGTGATGCTCCTGCCAAATTTCAAGTTTCCATTACCTTTTCCAGAGGTGCTAGAGCCATTAAAATCTTAAAATCTCTTAAATCATAAATTTTTCTTCATCACTTTTTCCTAACCTATAGACTATTCAGCCTTCCCTAACTTAAATATGGGGTGAAAGTTACGCTTTGTCTAGGATCAAGCATACAGACGTACAAGGAAAGCTTGGAGAATTAAACTGGCTTAAAGTAATTGAATGACAGCAACATTTCTCTGCATGTAAAGCAAACGACCCAGATAGAGCCTTTCGGAGTATTATAAATGTTGTTTTCAGAGACCCACATCACTGGCATCAGCTGGTACCTCTTCATTAGTAGTTTGTTCTGATCAGGGCTGTTTTGAAGGGAAGAGTTGCCCCAGTTCCTGTGATGTTGTTCACATCCTAAGACAGACTCAGCGTGCAGGAACTGGGTTTCCTCAGTTTCCTTTTGAAGATGTGCTGTAGGAGTGCACCTAATTTACTCCAGCTGAGACTGGTCTTTTAGTCAATGGGAGCAGGCTGGAGTTAGTGTGAAGTACCTTGCACCATGTATAGCTTGGATGTCAAGTTCTTCACTCTTGTTTCACTCTACACATCTACTCCTATTGGCCCTCAATGTTTGCTAAGGCAGAGATAGGAAATCCTGCTAAAAAGCAATAAATGCATGATTATTGCTGACAATGCTGCGCACAGCATGAAGGTATTACTAAAAATACCTTATTTACTATGACTTTTAAAACAGTAACTTAGAACCCCTCGAGTTCCATTCTAATAGTGCTCAAAGTGGATGGCACAGGAATGGCAAGTTTTTCCACACAAAGGAAGGAGTCAGGAAGAAGATGTGTCTGGTTTGGCACTTCCCAGATGACTTAGTGTAAGGAGTCAGATTCTGAAGTCATCACTTATAGAAACCAGTTTACTATCTAATTAATACTGTTTCAAAGCATATGAGATCTCTCCACAAGGGTAAGAACCACAAGCTCACTCTGCATACAAGTAATCCAAAAGCAAGAGCAGATGGAAAATGTTGCCTAGAGAGCACAGCCTTGGGGGTGCTCCCACCAGCATCCTCTGGCTGTGGCTCCACAACTGCTGATGCTGGATATTGGGCACTGTTCGATCGCAGCAGGACAGCTCTGACTTACATCAGAAGCAGGCAAACAGTCACACTTCTCTTGCAGTAACAAGAGCTGAAATTTATGCCAGCTTTATGCTTTCACTTGGGCTGTACAAGGATATGGAATATCTGATCTGCGTAGTCTGCTACTGCAAAGTTAACCTGTCAAAAGTTATTGAACAAATTTGAAACAGCAAAGTGAGTTTACAAGGGATCAGCAATTTGCACCGCGTGGCTGTGGTATCTTTGTTCCAGTGCTAGAAGTAATGGATTTACTATACATGACCCTTCAGAGAATTCAGACTATTCAGAAACATGTGCCCTCTACTAAACTGACAGAAACCTCTGATTCATGTCTGCTGTAGCAAACAGTTGTGTACTTTATGACATTATCACTTTTCCTTCTGCCACCCATGCTCCTCAGCTGTCTGCTCCATCTTCTGCCAAGTAGTGACAGAGACAGCAGAAGAAAGAGGAGGTGCTGCACCTCAGCCTCCGCTGCCCTGAGGCTGCACCCCCTGCTTGGTGTGGTGGCCAAGTCCACCATGAGGCAGCTGAGGGGTACATGAGAAGAAATTGCCAACAGCTCACAATGGGAGGACCACAGACAGAAGACTGATAACACCCCCCATTTGCCTGCCTTGCATGAAGGACTGTGACTCAGTGGCCAGTCTCCTTTGTGAAGGACTTTATGCTAGTCCCACATATACACCTACAACATGTCCCACAGGTACTCACTGAAATACAGAAGTAAATTCTATTTGCTGTCACTAAACACTCATTTACCACAAGTCTTCCAGGTAACAAGATTACTGGCCAAAGTAATTTGGAGGATATTATTTGAAAGACAAACATATTCCAAAAACCACAGGCTTTCTATGGACAACTCCCCATGGACATGCATTGAAGATTGCCAGGTAAATCACTGCAAGTCCGCTGTTCAGCTTTCTGCCATCTATGAGGCAGAAGACAGGAGAGAAGATGGGATATTTTTGCTTTCTCTTTATGTCAGATTTCAGGGTAGAGGAAGAGAAACTTGTTGACAAGATTTTATGTTTATTTGGTGAGAAACAAATTGAAAGCACACTTCAAAAAGCCAACAAAAACAGCTACAACAAAAATAAAGCAAAATCAATCCAGCAGTTGTAACTGGATTTATTGTCATTTATACAATTACAGTTGTAACTGTAATTTACTCTGAAAAAACAAGTCATGATACACTGCAGGCCTTTTTTTGTTTCCACAGCTTTCCTATAGGTACACCCACAGAGGAAAGACCTAACACCCTAAATAATGGGCCATCACTTAATACATCATTCACACATGTGAGAATAATTTGTTCCTTCATAAGACAGAAGGTTTGCTCAGAATTAGCTGAGCCCTGTAAATCAGCATCACCTGAAGGATGTTGGAACTAGATGATCTCAAGGTCCTTTCCAAACCTTATCATTCTATGATTCTATGATGCCATTCCTCTACCTGGTCTGATCAATGGCTGTCTCCATGCTCTCTCTGTATTTGTTGTGATGACTATTCTGGTCAGTTAACAACTGCCGTTATCAAAACAACAGTTTTATTACCATTATTACATCAATCCCACAACAATAATAAATTCTGGGAGGAACTAGATGTAAATTACTACATAAAAGCCATTCTGTATCATGCCCAGCAACCAAGGTGCCACCTGCATAATAGGCAAATTAAAAGAGGCCAAAACATTGTAGAGTACATTAAAAGAAGTACTTTAATTTACTAGGGAATGCAAGTGCCATTTTAAATGCAGAGAAATGCTTAACTGACTGTTTATTATCAATTAGAACTGACCTAATGATTAACTTCTATAAATGGAGCAAATCCTGCTCAGAGGCAAGCAGTATTACTTACCAGTTCTCAAACACACTTTCCTCTTTCTCTCCTTGCTATGATTGAAATGAAATATTTGCATCACTTCTGGGCCCTCTTCTTGGCCCAGTCTGTTATTTCTGCCGCTGTTATATTTTGCTCTTGAGGTGGCTCAGCTGGTGCTACAGAAGGTAGTTGGTCAATCTAAAATCCAGGTGGTGCAGGTGAATGTCATACACAAAGAATTGAAGCTAACCCAAGCAATTAGTTTAGTTGAAATACATAGCCAGTTTATCTGACAATAACATGCTTTGAGACGTTCAAGCATCTTTGTATCTTTAGGCATTTTGAAGAACCAAAGCACTGACATTGGAAACTAAAACTTGGCTGCATGTTTCATCTATGAATCTTGACCTTTTCCTGAGAAATTACTCTTTAAGAGCTACTGAAATCACTGGATGCTTAGGAGTTTGGAGCATCTCTCTTAGGAGCAGAGATTGCAGGAGCTGGCCTGGTTAGTG
>NW_009925834.1:36269-36743 GCF_000696875.1 Nestor notabilis | reverse complement strand
CCCAAACACTCCTGTACCCGTTCCTGTGGAGCCTGCTCTGGGTGGCCCTGCCTTGGCAGGGGTTGTATTGGGTGATCTCCAGAGGGCCCTTCCAGCACTGATGGTTCTGGGGTTCTGTGATTCTCTGACTCTGGAGGTGATGGAGCCTTCATGCCTTTAGGACTAGGCTGGAGAAGCACCCCCTGAGAATGATGCTGGTACAGCTGACCTGACGCCTGGGCAGCAGAATAACCCCGATGTACTGGCGATCCAAGATGACAGCAGCCCGTGTCTCCCCTGTCTGGGGCAGCGGGGGCTGTCGGCCATGCCCCCGTGTGTGCAGCGGGGCCAGGACACAGGGCTCCCCGCTCCCAAAGCGACCCGGGATCCGGGCCGGGGTTTGGAGCATCTCCGAACGGGAAAGCTCCGGGCGCCGCCGGGTTTAGCCGGGGAGCTGTTGGCATCTAACGGCGGGGGGCGGGGAGCAGGGGGACC
>NW_009925834.1:29078-36248 GCF_000696875.1 Nestor notabilis | reverse complement strand
CTGCAGCCACGGAGCCATAGACACATGAAGTCTTAGACTCAACCAGGTTGGAAAAGACCTTTAAACTCATCCAGTCCAACCGTTCCCAGCGCTGCCAAGGCCACCACTGACCCCTGGCACTGAGGCCTCGTCTACCCGGGGTGTGAACACTTGCAGGGACGGTGACTCCAGCCCTGCCCTGGGCAGCCTGTTCCAATGCCTGAGCACCCTCTGGGCAAGGAATTGTTCCTCAGCTCCAGCTAAACCTGCCCTGGGGCAGCTTGAGGCCGGTTCCTCTTGTCCCATCCCTTGTTCCTTGGGAGCAGAGACCTTGTGCCTTCTTTAAGACAGAAGTAAGGCAGCATTATGTACCTCAGCCTTTTCCTCATCCTTGATTGCTTTGAATCCCCAGTATCCAGTAGAGGATGGAGGTTCTTCTTGGTCCTCCTTTTCTTGCTAATATATTTGTAAAAAGATTTTATATTATCTTTTATAGCAGTGGCCTGATTAAGTTCATCCTTAGAGGCTGTGTGAGATACCAGCTCACTCTGAAAGCCGTACAGTAACAAATATTGTCTAACCATGAGCCTGGGTGTTATTCCAGAGAGGGGTGAAGTGTCAGAAACAGGTAAGTGCTCTCTATCCAAACAGCTTGCTGGCCCTTGGGGTATCAATAAGAGTATCTCTGTCTAAACATATGCAAACACCCAAGAAAAGAATTTGTGATTTAATTGTTGCTCCCAGGAACTGAGTTAGTTACACATTGATTTCCATTTAAAATTCAAGGTGGCAGGTAACACAAACTTACATGTAAGAACTGCCAGACGGTTTGTAGGAAACTGAAGCTGAATCTAAAAGAAACCTGTAAAACTTCCAGAAAATTCTTAAATGTCCTGTCGCTTTCCACAGCAATGCTGGAATTTGTTAGGATTACACAAGACATTGGCAGACTTCAGCACACAGCATTTCGGTTGAGTAACTCTAAACTTGCGGTGCTGAGCCCTCCGCGTATCCTGAGTGATCAGTGGCAAGTCATGCTGCAAGTGGCTCCAGCAAGCCCCCGCCAGGACAGCAGCATCATTCATGTCTTGTGGGACCTTTAAATAGGCAAACACAGGGGAAAACTCTAGGGCCTTATTATTATATGGTGCTTATCAATAAAGCCATATTCAAAGAAGAATCCCACATTCCATTTCAGGTTTTAGGCCCTCTCTCTGAGACTGAGAGCCCCAGGGAAAGCTGCAGCTGGTGAGGGAGGCTGTATGTCCCACATCAGCCTGTGGCCACAGTGAGAGTGCAGCAGGATGGGGTGATGGCAGAGCAGAAATGGCTGGGAATAGCACGGTGAGCTGCTTGTGTAGCCACCCTCCTTGGTCCGTGTGCACCCAGCTCCCATGGGCCAGCAAAGCCCCAGGACTCCTTAGCAAACCTGCTGCTGGTAGCTCAGCCCACTGACTTGTGCTTTAAGAAGTTATTGATATAAAGAATGTTAACCTTTATTATTTGGTACCCTGTACTAGGACCCTTCCACTGTTTATTTCAAAAGCCAATACATCAGGACAGGTAACAATATGAACTTTGATCTGTGTTTCCTCTTCTCTAGAACCCTTGAAAGGAAGGCTGTATCTGCACACTCACCTCACAGTTGGTGCTCTACATACCAATACTTAATCTGTGTTTCCTCTTCTCTAGAACCCTTGAAGGGAAGGCTGTATCTGCACACTCACCTCGCAGTTGGTGCTCTACATACCAATACTTGCAGTGTAAACTACATGCTTTATTTTAGGGCTTTTTGCAAATCCTGCATCCTATGACACCACCGCAGCATCTTGAGATCATAGACTTGCTGTGAGGAACACCACATCCTCTGAGTGACCAGGATGCTTGCTTTCCTTGGCTAGATGACAATACATGGGAGACAATGAACACTAACCACATTGTATAATGATTTGGTCCAACTATAAGGTTCTGTTTTTTCTCTTCAGGAAAAGTAGGAAAAAGTTTTTAGACCTTTCATTTTAAGGCAAAGACCTGCTGAGTTCAAACTGAAAAGGCGTCATAAATTCAGTGAGACGATTCTCTTATCCAGACCAATGGTATTCTTGAAATACTGCAAAGGGAAGAAAATATGTAAGGAACATGCAGTCTTTTGGAGAAAATTATATTTTAAATCATTAAAAAAAGAAGTTTTTCATTAAAAATCATTGTTTGGGTGTTTTCTCTGTGGTTCCTCCTCATTCTGAATTACATTTTTGATACTAACCTCTGCTGAGGTATGGCTCTTTTTCATGCTGTAACCTACGATGGAATCTGTTCTAAAATGACATCCGTGGATGTTACACCCACTTTGCTGAGGCATATTGGGGGATGCCTGCAGACATTAAAGGGTTATCAACAGGTAGGATCCATCCTCTGGAGTTTAGACTTTGAAAAAAAAAAGTTACTCTTTGATAGATTTCTGGCTTGTAATTCTCTGAGGCCTTTGTTTGAGGAATCCAGAAATCACTGGAGGAATGGCTTTTGTGCTATTAATTTCTAGAGACTTTGTCCAGGAGAAGATAGATCACCATCTTACACAAAATCCCCAACAGAAAATATTCTAGACACAATAACATTTTATGCATTCACATATGAATGCATAAAATAGATAAACAAATATTCTAGACATATATGAATGCATAAAAAAACCCAATTACATTGGCTAGTACACCATAAACACTTCATATTGTCTAATTTCAGTACTTGCTGCATTAAAATATCAACTGGTTTTGAATAATAAAAAGCTAATAATTGCAAAAAACTCCTCAATCCCTCATCAAATACAGTTTAAGTTGAATGCATGAAGTGGAGGGGGGAGAGAGAAGTGAGAGAAGTTCAGACAGAAGCTATATAGGATCAGACAGAGACCATTTGCTGATCCGGTAGCTCTGTGACCTTCTGGGCTACATCAGACCATGTTCTCCACAGGACAATACTGTAGCAGCTTTCCTTCAAACATGGCTTAAAAATGCTTCTTTATTAGGAGTGACATGAGAATGCAGAAGGGGAGATAAGACAGCCTGAAGCAGAACAACTTTTTCTGCCTGGAGTATAATGAATGCTCCTTGCTTCCAGGTTGGTGAAAAAGGGATAAAAAGGGATAAATGAGAACTGTTGTCTTTAAGGGTCTCTTTCTGACTTTGACAGAAAGACCACAAGTTGCATTACAAATAGCTTACAAAATACAGTTCACATTCACCTACCCTCCCAGAGAATGAGTGGAATAGCATATTATACCAGTGATTTACAGCTTAATAACTGCAATAATTTTCCACCCATATTAATAAATAGACTGCCTGTATTCAAGTTCATATAGCATGAGCAGTAATAGCTTTGATTTAACAACGTTATTTCTTAGGAGCATGCACCTTAAGTATAGAGCTTTTTTTAATTGTGCCTTAGAAATTATGCATCCACCCAAGGAAAGAAAGAGTTTGATTTTTAGCTGGCTAGAAGCAAATCACAGAATAACTATGTCCTTAGAAAGGCCTTGATGCTGTATTAAATAAATTATAAAATATTATAGTGAAATCGTCATAGGGTGCATAGATGAGAGAAATATTACTTTAAACAGTGGCTGTTCACTCTTAAAAATATGGAATTGTTGAAGCATTATCTACCCAGTTTTCTTCAAAAGTTAATGTTTTGGGTAGTGGACTGGAGTACTATAATGTGAAAGGTGTCACAGACCCTTTTGGAGGACTAAACTAGAATTCAAAGGATCTGGAGATGGTCTAAATGGACCATCTGGAGAAATGATCTGAAATGTGAAGGCAACAGGTAGTACAGGCAGATGTACATGAGGTTGATGGTGGATTATGGTTTAATTGTGAGCCAGCAATAGGAGGCTATTGCAAACTGAGAAATGTTATATACAGCGTGTAGGACATGATTATTGTACTCACTGCTGGTCAGATCTGAGCTGGTACTTTTGGCACCGTAACTGGGGAAGCACCCCAAGGAGAGCAGCAAGTACAGAGAGGGCTTAATGTGTATATAAATGAGGTGGGAAAGCTGAATGTTCTCTACCACACCTCTTTTAAATGAGGAGATTGAAAGGAAGTAAACTGACAACTTTCCACTGAGAGATAGCACATGCTCAGCTGTTCCTCCTGACCACAGTGGAAAGAAACAGAAGAAATCTGCTTAGTTCTTGTCAAAAGCTATTCAAATCAGCTGTTGGGAGCAGCTTGTCCATCTGCAAAAATACTGAATAATATGAAGAAGGTGTGGAATTTCCCTTTTTTTGTAATGTTTTCAGTAGATATTTGTCCTGGGTTCAGCTGGGCTTAAATCACGACAGAATTAAACCATCACTTGTGAATGCCTGTCCTCGTCCATTTGAAACTGTCCTTCTGAAGAAGTATGGACCAGATGACCTCTAGAGGTTCCTTCCAGTTCTTCATCTCTGTGAAGGCACAGGAAGCTCTGAGCTAGCAGGCACAGGAAACAGCAACAGCTACTGAGTAACAGCTCACTTCACTGAGATGTTTTTTTTCTTCCCTGCCACTGGCATACATCCACATTCTGAATTTACGTGCTGCTGAATTGCATCCAAATAAGTGTCTACACATAGTTACGAACATGTCCTGTAAGCCAAAATAATTGTTTCTTTTAATATGAATCATCTTGAAGAGCATTTTATTATTATAAATGAGAAAGTTTCTAAAAATATGTTATGCCCTATTTGGCATGGTATTATAAAAATAACATGGTATCAGCTTTGAAAAAGTCCCCTCCAGCCAAGTCTTACCCAAGTTGACTGGTGTATCTGAGGGCAGAATTTGGCCTACCGTGATTAAATCCAAGCATTGCATCAGAGTTTAACTAGTGCAAGACGTTGCTTTTTGGTGTAAAGACAGTGGAGATTTCTACTGTCTTTTTTTAAAGTGTTTTTGGACTGCAACAGCCCTTCCGTAGGATTTAATCATATGATGGACACAAGTCAAAAGTCATGTATCTGCCCAGCATGAAAGAATAATCACGGGTCAGTGGGACTAGAAAGGCAGAATTTAAAGCTAGAACTGGGTCTTCCCTCCCTGCTTCCTGCTCTCCATGTTTAGAAAGAACAGACCCTGATGCTACTTGATAGAGAAGTACATCTGAAATGTGTGGACATGTTGAATCACCACATGTGGACTCATCCGTGAGTGCTTATACATTTCTTGGCTGTTCCTCTAAAGGTAACTGCTGACCTTACAGCAGCCTGGTGTCAGTGGAACACACCGGCTTGGATTCTCCATCTGCTAAGCTTAATTTTTTGAGTCCTACAGATGCTGTTGGAAATGTTACTGGTGTAACACTGGCAGAAGGCTGGATGGGGCAATCACTCCACGTTGGCTGGAAAGAGATTTTTAAAACCAGCATTACAAGAAGGTAAATAAGCAGAGTAAGAAAAGGAGAACAGGGAAGAGATAAAGACACATGAAGGTAACAAGGAAAAGAAAATTGAAAGAGTGAAGCTCCACCCTGTTACATTCCCCACTTTGAACTAGCTTAAAGTCCCCAAAACCTCTGCCATTTTAACATGAAGCATAACACAGTAATTTAGAATAAGGGATGTCTCGTGCTTGAGTGTCATTGTGCTTGAAAAGGAATCTCTTGTTCAGGATTTAATAGGGCAAACTGAGTACAAAGAGAAGGGCAAACGTCTTCCATTGTCTTGTGTTTTCTTGTTCCATCAGGAGGGTTGAATCTGCTGAGTGAATGAGGAAATGATCTCTGGGGGACCATAGGACTTCTCATCAGAAACGATACCCTAACATCTGCTTGGCATGGTTTACCCATGGGCTGTGTTATTGCCCTTATCGGGGAGTTTCCCACAGTCCTGTGGAAGAGAAGAATAGGCTTGGTGCTGTTTGGTTGAAAATATAATCCCAGCATTGCCATGGTCTGGGCTTTGCTCAAAAGAGTGAGTTTTAATGGGACGGACTTTTAAGAACTGTATGTTTACATTTGGAAAAGTGTATCTGGAGGCATCATCCAAGTTCTTTTTTTCATGGGCAACAGCTGCTGGAAGCAAGCTGGCCCAGGATGTGGTTCTGTTTTGTTGGCTGACAAAACCACTTTCCTCAGTACTCAGGATGGGTGGCAAATCAGATAGAAGACTGTGGGATAAAACCTGTAAAAGTTGTAACATTTGATCCACTGTGAGCTAGAATTTTATAAAGGAATGTTATAGGGATCATTCTTCAAGCTGAAAATCAGATTCTGCTTTCAAAATAGGTGTCAATTTGGCACTCAAGAGAGCAGCAAACACCATTGTGAATACACTGCAGCTGTGAAGACAAAGTCATGTGCTAAATGATAGAAACTAATTACAAACATTTAATTAGAACAGAAACTAGTTACAAACATTTCTATGGTACATGCCAATTTTCAAAACTCTTCTAGAACTCCATTGTAATTTGGTTTCATAGCCTGGAAAAAAAAAAAAAGGGCTTAGCAAGCCAATAGTATGTCATTTACCTTGTATACAGCCAAAAATGGTAACATAGCCTTATCTAGAACAGGAAAGGAGAGGGAAGAAGAGAGGATATTTCTGTTGGAATGGACCTACAATGATCATCGAGTAGAACTGCAAAATCTGACCAAATCCCAAGGCAGTTATTGAAAGTGCTTGTCTTTTCATTGCTTCAGAAACAATCCAGATCATAAAACTTAATTCACAGTTTTCTTGGTTTGATCCCTCTTCTATGAAATATTTTAAATATACATAGCAGAAGTAAGGTAGTTGGCCTTTATTAGTTGGCTTATGTTCCCATTAATTACGAAGAGAAGTTAAAAAGGCAAATGATACTATATGTTCCTGTTTCTATTCTGCATTGTTTATGAGAAAGCCAAGTCCTCTTTCAAAAACCCCTCTCAAAAGAACTGATGGCCAAAAGACAACAGGTAAAAGAGTTGCGTGGGAAAGAAATGAGCCACTTGCACTAACAGACTTGAAACAGAGATTGATAGCAGAAGCTGATAAAAGAATCTGACTAGTAGTACAAATACTACTAGCATTCCTTGAGCAGCAGTCAAGGAATTTAAAAGAATTCCTGAATTCCCTAGGAATATGTAAAAGGATATGCCAGGCAATGTAGGGTGTCCGTATCCCATATAGTGAAGTAGGAGTGCTAGAGATCGAAGGGGAGGGAAAGTGGAGGA
>NW_009925834.1:10331-29047 GCF_000696875.1 Nestor notabilis | reverse complement strand
AGGGTTCACCAGTAGATTACACTGAGACTTGGAAAGAAGCCTCTTCTAAGCTGTATTAAATGCAGAAAAGGTCAACATTTCTGGCATTCAGAAACACAGAAACTCAAACCCAAATGAGAAGGGTTTAGTACTGTGCAGTCCCTGGAACATGCTGTCAGCTCTTTAGCAGCTAGAAAAGATGTTATCAGCAGAGGCGAGAATGCAAAGGAATGTTCTTGGAGGCTTAAGTAGAGAAAAAAAAGGAGTAAGATGTCACTTTAACTCTTTTTCTTTGAGGTAAAAAAGATCCAACAAATACACTGGTTTTATGCAAGAAGTGCCAGAAGAGAAGATTTTATTGTAAAGGGAATGAAAAAGAAACTAGTTAGTCCATCAAAACTATTTCTCTTTGACCTTTCAGTCAGGATGCCAGTGATGTGCAGCAGTAGTTGGTATAAATACATGACTGGCCATTTGATACGATAGTCTAGTCATAGTAAACAGAGAGGTGAAGAGAAGACCAGAAGCACATGTGACAGAATTAACCAAGCCTGCAGATTTATCCTTCTGTGTACCCTTCAGTGAAAATCCTGTGCTTAAATGGCACCCTTTTCCAAACCAGATGTAAGGCAAAGGTAACACTGTCAGCCCATATACATCCTTTAGCAGAGCATGTGGAAGTGTCCTGGTTCACAATAACTAACCAAGGCTCACTGAAAGCAGCAGCAATCGTTCCAGCTGCTTTATTAGGATAATAATCATCCTAATTATAGGAAAAACAAGTATTTCCATATTGTCTAGTTAGCACAAAAGTGGCCCAGAGTCTGGAATTCTGTTTCAGCCCCTGCCCTTAAATGGACTGCATAGTAGGTTACAGCAGCTAAACCTTTGCTTCTATTTTACTGCCTCAGTCACAAGGTTTTAAGCTCTATTTATACAAGTGGTTTGAGTTATAAAACACACATTATTACTTAGAAGTAATTGAAAATAGCCTCCCAGACAAACAGAGATCTGGCCACCTGAACTGTAAGCGTGCCTAGCAAAGCTATAATTTGATAGGTGTGCGACAAATGGTAGATATCCGGCATTAATTCTTCTGCATGTCACTTGATACAAAGATGTAAGGAAAACAGTAGCAGAAGTATACACAGTTATTTCGAGTTGAAGTCACTAGGAAAATTATTGGGAAATTGCAAATGTCTCCCATTAACTTTTTAACTTTATTAGTATGTTTTCAATTTGGCTGACAGGCTCCTCCTCTGCAGGTCCCTCCAGGAATGTGGAGGAAAATAAGGTACTTGATAAAATGTTTCCATGCAGAATTAGGTTTCAGCTCTGCAGTAAAACATACACACTCAAGGGCAGATGTTGGTTTTTAAATCTTCAGGCTGGTGGAAACTGGAAACATCAGAGAAGAAATGCTTTGCTTTCCTAAATATAGAGTTTTTTACTAATGCACCTTACCTTCCTAAAGAGGAGTAGGTATGGAAGCTACAACTGCAAAAAGAAAGCAAAACATTCATATTAGGGGTAAAGATTCTTCTACCAACAAATGACTCAGGACTTAATCCTGCTGTTGCTGAAGTCAAAGCAAATTGTTTCTATCACATTGGACTTCCTTCTAACACAGGAATGAGGGCAAGTACATCTGGAGTAACTGGAATAAAAACTATCCCCAAAGTGTGGAATTTTCTGTGGCTGCAGAGGATTGCAGCCAGATTTGTCATCTTGTATTTCTGGTAAGCCTGGGTCAAATTTTCAAAGTCAACTGAGTGTCCTTAAAGTCTCACTCCTCAAGAAGACGTAGGCACTTCAGACATTTTTACTCCATACCTCTTTCCAAACCACTTTTGTGCGTTTGCCTCCAACATATGCCCTTTAAATTGATGCCATGAGTGCACTTTGTACTGGAATGCAGCCAGCAGCTGGCCGTATAAATAGCTGCTCTGCTTAATTACAGAAGGAACCTTGTTTGCTTTTAGACTCCTACAATCATCAGTATAAAAATCCCATTTCAGAAAATTCCAAATTCGGAACTTTACATGCTCATTTACATACTCCCAAATATATATTCTATGAGATGAAGTATAAATTTAAGACAAATGCCAAAGAAAACCAGTATTGATGTTTCCTTTGCTGTAGGGAGTGCCTTTCAGTAAAAACTAGGGTAATAGAACTAAACCTCCATCAGCAGCATGGTTACATGTCATGCCAGCAATTGTTTTAAGAGGAACTTCCCTTCAACTCCAAAGAAAAAGCCTGATTTCAAATTTTGGTCCTGATAGAGCTCTATCCCACTTCATATTGCCCACCATTAGAATTGTAAGTGCTGCTATAGAGGGTGACCAGCTAAACCTTAGAACAGCTTGGAAGGGAATTGCTGCCGTCACTGCTTTACAGTCAGCTGAACAATGGAAGAACAAGTTATATAACTTTATGCTTTCTGTCAGATCATATTGAACACCACAAAATTGACTTTTCTTATTTCCTTAACTCATGCTCTGGGTAATAGAATTTTGTGTGTAAGTGCCCACAACCCCCTAAAACCTCATTAAGATGCTTTCACTGACTAAAAAGAAACACTTTAGGCTTTAACCATTGTAAGCATTTCTCAGCCTACAGAATGAGTAAGGCTTGAGCAGGGTTTGGCTAAGCAAGTAAGTTGGCACTAACAACTTTACCCCGTAGCTGTAGATAACCATGGTATCTGCATACCACTGACATCAAGCTGATCTGGGGGTGACAGGCTGTTGTGCAGAGTTTTCCCTGGGCTGAAGCATTGACCTGTTTGGAAGTGTTGATGGCCAAACCCTACAGCCCTCGCTGAGGCACAGCTCCAGTTGGCTTTATCAGCAGCGTTGCCTGAGCCAGGGCTGACGGGGTGTTCTTGTTGATGGGCACATCGCTGCTACCCCTCGCCCACTGAAGCCCGCAGACGGCAAATGACCCTGGTCTTTATGACCACTGAGGCAGGGCTGGTGACAACAGCACTGTCACAACCTGTGCTACATGCTGCTTTTCAGTAGTTGCAGGCACACTTCTTCAAACAGAACAGGGCAACATTTTCCCTCTTGCAAAAATGCTGGAAGTTTAACATTTCAAAACCTCTTTGGAGCCTCACTGAGCTTCGGCAGAGCACAGGTTTGAGAGGTGTGGTTTTCCTTCAGCACTGCAAATGTCTGAGACAAGGAGGCACTGAAGCTTGATTTCCAGACCAATTACTTCCCAATAAGCAACTGAAAGTGTTATTTGGACAAACTTTTTTAGCCTTTCAAAGTTTGCCCACCCGTCCCTCAACTGATCTGTTCTTCAAAGCTCCATGGCTATTTAATACAGTAGTGTTCTGAAATCAGAAGCAGGGCAGTATGTCTTAGTCAGTACATGGTGATTAAAACAGCACAGGAAGGAACACACACCACAACCACATCGCCTACTTAGGTTATTCTGTTTCAGAAATCAAAGGGTGTCATTGAGCTCAGTCTCCTATCATCAGTACCTAATCTTAAGGTTACTAAATGGTCTGTACAGCCCTGACACCAGAATTGAGGTTACACCATGCTACACAGTCAGCACCTGGGGACAAGGGTGGCCAGGGTGGGTGGCACCTCAGCTGGAGCTGAAGTCCTTCAGCAAGTTCTAAGTCTTTTTCACTGGTGTGAAGAAAGCATAATTTGGATCCTATGGAGATCAGTTGTGCAGGTCATGGAAACATTTCTCTAGCCTAAATGATGCACCACTCTTCAGATATATCTGAGCTATCAAGCTGTATTCTCTTCATAGTCAATAGAGAAAAGAGAAACTTGAGCTTGATTTATCTATGATTTACTTTATATCACTACTTCATGGGGGCATTAACCATGCCCTCAGAGTGCCTCCTCTTCTGTACTGACTGTAAAGTCCACGACTAGGTCACATGTTGACAATTAGAAAGCAGCTGTGTGAAGTTATGAGTGTGGAATACATCCTCTGAGTAACCTTTTGAGAATGCCCCATTAAGGAGGCTGGCATGACTACCTCAGATACTGACACCTACAGTGAAAACATCTACATTTAGCTAGATTAATCTGTTCCATGTTTGCCCACATTCACCAGTCTTTCTCACCATCCGCTACCCTCACAGCCCTTCCTTCCAGCTTTTTTCCCCATCTCTAAACTCTACCTCCTGCTTAGGAAGCACATAATACATATGCACATGATACATCCCTTGCTGTTGTTGTCAAAACCTTTTCCTTTCCCCTTCTGTCATCTCAGCTGATCTCTCCTCATCTTTTGTCAGTCTCATTTGCCAGGGAGTGCTGTTTCTTCTAACATTTTGGACTATTTAACAAGGCAAAGTGCCGGGTCCTGCACTGGGCCACAGCAACCCCACTCAGCTCTCCCGGCTTGAGGAAGAGTGGCTGGAAACTGCTCACTGAAAAGGACCTGGGGGTGCTGATTGAAGGAGCTGAATATGAGCAGCTTGTGCCCAGGCAGCCAAGAAGCCACCAGCATCCTGGGCTGTATCAGCACCAGTGTGGCAGCAGGGCCTTTAAAGAAAGGTACTGCTTTTAGTGGGGTGAGAAGGACAAATGTGTCCCCCCAAAAAAAACCCCTAAAAGATCATTACCAGAGCTAATACAGCTTTTCTGGCTGTAAGGGATCTCTACAAAGGCAGAGAGAAGGAATGATGCTGCTGATATTCATGCCATTGTGTCAAAAGACTTTATCATACTTCCTTTAGATGATGCATTCCAAAAGGCTGCTGAGTAGCTTTTCACAAATGATACCCTGCAGAGGAAGTTCCAACGGCTACAATAAACCCAGGAAATATGGAGAAAGGTGCAGGAGCTGTAAATAATAAATCAACAGAAAAGAAAATCATGCTTACAATGAGAACTGGAACTTGGAAACATGAGGTGGGGACACCTGCATCTAAACTATCAAGCCAAAGTATTTGTGCCATTTAGAAAGCCCGGATAACGTACTCACACACATTGCTTTGCCTGTCCTGCAGTTAAAAATCCTGCTGTGTGCAGGAAGTGACCAAATACCACAAAAGAGCTGCTTTCCGAATTTTGCTGGCTGATTGTGATCAGGGAAATGCCAGAAATATCATGGGACCTTTTTCTTCCATTTGCAAATTGAACAAGTCTAAAGAAAAGCAGCTCAACTTCTGCAGCTTGTGCTGAGTTTCATACCTGTGAGCCGAGGTTGCTGCTGCTGAGATGGCAGATTGAACAGCAAAGTGCCAGGGACTGTAAAACAGAGAGTAAAAGATAATTAATCTTCTTGACCCAACTCTTGGGTCATCTTATGATGTGATTTGATGGCATTTTTTAGGTAAGAAATCCTTATCTTCAAATGAGACAGTTTCAGTTATCCTGTATGTTTATTGCTTCTGTAGTCACTTATCCCTGACTTTAATTATTGCTGCTGTTCGACACACTACATTTTAATCATGCCTGATAAAAGCATGAAAAAAGAACTGATTTGAATCTAAAAAGGCATTTTTTATACAAGAATCTCTTAGCTAAAGTCCCTTAATGATATTTGTGTTCACAGAACCTGGAGTTCCAGAGTCAAAATAACTTCCCATTTGAGCTGCAGCAGCCGAGGTTCGTTACGTGAAACACCACAAGGTGGAGATGTTACAAGCTCTTAGTAGCAAATATAAAGCATAGTAGCTGATGCTAATTTTTCCAGACTTTATCTAGAGAAATCAAATCATCTTTAAAATGACAATTGTCTCTGGTTAACAATTATAGTACAATAAAAGTAAAGGAAGTTGGTAACAGCAAAATAATTAAAAGAAAGGCCATTTCTAGCTTGGCCTTGAAATCAGTTCCTTATATTTTGTAAAATGCAATGATACTAACTTGATTATTTCTTTATGCGAAGGAACATGATTTATGTCAGTGAAATAAAATGTGTTTGCTGATTATATAGCTGGACTGCAAGTCAGATTTGCACAGTCATCCAAATATCCCTTAAGACCATTACACAGCCATGCAGAAACTATCTTGACTTTAAACTATAAGAGGGAGAGTAGCAGAGAGAGGGTGAGAGCAAAGTCTCGAGTGTGCTGTATTTCAGCTCTGATATATACCTCTGTATGAGTGAATGCCACCTCCTCTTGCCATATCCACACCATAGGAACTGCAGGTAAGAGTTTCATCAAGCTCAGGAAACCTTCAAAAGAAGTAAAACACAAGATTCCCAATTGATCACATCTGTAAGGATAAGGAAGAGAAAGTTTATATTCTCTACCTGTCAGTCAGAACACCATGCAGGCAAGGCAAATGTGCATTCAGCTCCTCCCCTGAAATCTTTAGAGTAGAAATTTGACTATAACATCCTGACCATCTGACCCATTAGGAAATATTCCTACAAAAGGGAAGAGATGGATTCCAAACTCTGCTTTGAATAAAAAGGAAGGTTGTCTAATTCTTCTACTGGAATAGGTGTAAAGGAGCAACCAACACCTTCTCCTGATCTACATGGTTTTTAACTGCTCTTGTGAGTCTAGATCCCAACTTTTCAATTATTCACCTTTATGATTTTTAAAACCATTGGTCTCCCATTGTCCAGTACAAATATCAGAAGAGGTTTGTAAGATTGCTCCAGAACACGGGAGTTTCTCTGAATGATGGGGTTTTCTGTACCCAGAGAACAGTCTACTAATTTCTCTTCCTTTTTACTCTGTTTTCTAAATCCCTGCTTTTTGTATAGGCTGTGGGAATATAGAATCATAGAATCACAGACTGGTTTGGGTTGGAAAGGACCGTCAGATCATCAAGATCAAGCCCTGCAGGGCTTTCCAAAATGCAACATACTACACTGTTGCCAGTAATCTCAAGGTTTGTAAATGCAGTAGATGCTTTCTAGAGAAGCGGAGCTTAATCTGACTGGGAACAGTGCGACCTACCATCCTTAAGGGTTCTTACACCACTATCTTGAGACAATTCAGTTGTACAAGGTATTTTCAGACATGAAAAACATCTCTAGGGACTAGTACTGATGTTATCTACATCTGTTCAAACGCAGCACTCAATCATCTACACTTAGGCATAAGCCATCTGTTCTCCTCCTGGAGATAAAATGTGATATGGAAGGAACTAGAAAGTTCAAGAAGCATCACAGTTCTACATCTCCATGAAATATGTTATAATGCTATGTAACTGTTGGTTAAAAGTGGTGTAAATATTACATATTCATTAGAGTTGCACATTCATGTACAGCGATAGCTTCTATCAGGCTCATCCTTCAAACCAGCAAAAATAATCCCCATGGAGTTCTCACATTACAGAAATTCTCTCGCTATGTGTTATGGAAAACAAAGAAGTAGAACTTACAACTAATCTGCTCCTGTGTTTCACATATACTATTTGTGACCTGACATGTTCTTTTTGTGTAGTAATCAGGCTATCCTGAATTATGATGGTGTGGATTTTTCATATTCTATGTATACATTTATCTATATAAACAGTTATTTTCCTGATTCATTTTTCAAAACAACTTCATCATTCTTATGATGTAAGAATCTTTATATTGCCAGCATGTTGTACAGATTATGGTTACCCTAAATAGTAATATGTTACCACTGCTAGTATTAAAGATAAGAAATCCCTCAGACTTACCAACTTCTAATTTAAAATGCTAGACTCTTAATTCTCTCTTATGGTCTTACTGTACACATTAGTTTGACTTTACAAACTGGATAATGAAGATAGAAGAATTGCACAATGCCCAAACCAGACCAAATACTAACTTTACATGAAACACCCTCCCTTGCAGACGCCAGAAGACAACTCATATACTGCTTAAGTGTATGGGCTGCAGCTGGCACTTCACAGAAGTTCTCTACCAGGCCCCAGAATGAAGTACTTAGGGCTGATTCAGACAAGTAAGTGATGGAAATAAGAAGAGGATTACCATAGGAGGAAGAGACTTAGCTGTTATTTCTTCTTTATTTTCTCTGTCAGGCTCTTTATTCATATTTGCAAGCACGAAGGACCTAGTGCTGTCAATTCTTTCTTATTATCAGCACATAACCCCACAATTACACATTCATTATGAGTCAACACCCACCTCTGCATGAAGAACTGTAGATAGACGTTGTTCTCTGAAAGCTGAATAATGAACCCACAGTTATTTCTAGCCCAGTTAAGGAGGCCCACCAAATACATGTCTTTGTGTGTTTAGATCAGCAAAGACCCTTACAAGGCAGCAAATCCTTAAAATCAACAAAAGTGTGAGCTGGTAGCTACTGTAATTGCTAGCAGCGAGTCATGTTAACAGAGAAATGGTGAAATATGGCCTGGGTTATTATTATTATGAGGGGCTAGAGCTAGATTCAACTGAAGAATATAGGGCTCATGGGAAGCCTCATAAACACTGACATAATCAAGTACTGGTTTTAATACAAATTCATAAATTTTTATAGGTGTCGAGTTGTCAGACAGATAATATATGACCAAACTCGGGATAAAGTATATGGAGAAAAAGCATTCCAGAAGGACTGCAAATAGAACATGATCCAGTGCAATGCCACTGAGGACTGTAGCTGTGTTGGGACCACAGCTGTGAGAGAAAGGGTGCACAAAGTGCTCTAGCTGGTGCCTCCTGCAAGCCTTCTGTTATCAGAGAGACCTTCCTTGAGACTGTTCACAACAGCTAGCAGAGAAACATGGGCAGGACTCCCACTGAGGTATTGTGACAGAATTCCTTCTGTTACTAGAGGCAAAAATACCCTTGTAAAGAAATAAGAACAGGTATGGATAGTTGGAAGATTTGCCAAAGGAAGAGATGAGGGTCTTTCTCCACTGAGTCAGAAAGCTGAACTTGATTCAGACAAGTAGTGTTGTGTGTGCAGCTACTAGTGTTCTGTACACAGCTAATAGTTCTTTGTGTGAAGCTACTAGTGTTCTCTGCGCAGCTACTAGTGCTCTGTGTGCAGCTACTAGTGTTTGTGTGTGGCTACTAGTGCCTTGTGTGAGGCTACTCTCTGTGTTTCCCCATTCAGCAGTGCAGTGTCACACACCCTGCATGAAACACCCCTTGCAGAAGCTGGCAGCAGCAGGAGCTCTGGTCACCCACCTCTCAGCTTTAGGCACAGGCTCTAGCTCCACACTCAGCACGAGGTGAGCGAGCTGCTGGAAGATCCCAAGTGCTGCATCTCCCACTGGAAACAACGGGGATACGAAGAGCCTGAAGGACCAGTTTTACCATTGCAGAGCACATAAAGGAAGTGTCTGAGAGCACAGATGGCTGCAGCTTCTCCCTGACTCTCACACACAAGAATGCAAGGCAGGGGCCCCTTTCCTCCTCTGCTTCGTTGCTGCTCTGCTTCCCCCATAACCCCTCCTCAAGACTGCACTTTGCTGGCCATTAGCCACTTGCTGCTTCCCTACAGGCAGCTACAACTGCAGTTGCAGGACTGGGAGGGGGGGAGGGTCTTGCCATTTGTGAAATAGTATATTCTGACATAACATCATCTCCCCGTGTAAAATGGAAATGCATGCAAACAGCAAGTGGGACGGCTAATAAACTGAAGAGATGCAGGGGAGGGAGTTGAAGGAGAGAGAAATTGTAGCCTTGTTCAGATCAATGGCAGAATTCCCACTGTTTTCAGAGAGCCAAAATTTTCCCCTAGATATTCATAACCCTTGTTAGCTACATTTTAGATAGCTAGTTTGGCAAACTCTGCAGTGCTTCATGCTGTGTGGAGAACTTCAGGGTTTATATCCAGTTGATTGGGTTTGGAGCCCTTTACTTCAGTTACAGATCAACTCCAATGTCAAAATTATTAGTGCATGTGACAAATTACGGTTTTTCCTGAGAAATACCATCTTCTTGGTGCTCAGGGGAGGTAACATAGCATTTGGGATGGTTACAAACTGTGTAAGATGTGGATACCCCAGGCTTATCATGAACTTACACAACCAAGGGCTTCTGTCACGTACTAAATTGCCCTATGCCTGTCCCAAAGGACCCAGCTTACTGGCCCATGTAGTGATTCCCTCACATTCCAGGCCAGGCTGGATGTGGTTCTGGGCAACCTGACCTAGGTGAAGATGTCCCTGTTCATTGCAGGGGGTTGGAACTAGATGAGCTTTGAAGGACCCTTCCAGCCCAAAGTATTCTATAATTCTATGGTTCTCTGCTGAGACCCTGGATGCTACATGGCACCATCCACTCCAGTCTTCTGAATGCAACATATAGGCCCTTTTAAACCCAGAAGCGATGCTGTAACTTCCCTCTGACAATGACTTTACATTTTGAGCAAGGTCAAAAATAGATCTGCCACAGTGACCTGCCCATACACAAACCTTGTCATGCACCGTGACAGTTCAGTGCATCCACTGCGTTGAGCTCTGCTCAAGGACATCAATAGCTACTCTTCAGAACAGCACACAGAGAGAAAGGCAGGGATCTCTAGAAGTTATTTGGATCTATAGAAATCCCACACTTCATTCAGTCAAAAGGAACCCAACTTTTAGAGAAAACGATGTTTCCCACTCTTAGGAAGTTTGGCTGGAAACAGCATCAAAGAGAAAAACTGGGTCAAGTTCTCTGATGCATTCTGCAATACATCACATGCCATGTGCTGTCTTCAATACAAAATTACCCTTCATCTTGGACTGGGAATGGTTAGCAGGCTTGGGTAAAACTAAGCAGGAGCAAATAATTCATCCAGAACTTTATGCTCTTTTAATAACTGAGTTTGATGAATTTGTCTACTTTGGACAGTGCTTTAATCATTTTTTTACTCCAGACTCTCTCTGAAACAACCTTATATTTTATACTCTTAAGGAGAGACAACCTTCTAATTTATACCAGTTAAATATATATATTACAGTACCTTATAGCTAACATAAGCCCTTTGTTTTCCCTCAGACCATTACAGCAAGCCATATTATGAATCAATAAAATCTGCTGCCTTTTCCCCTTGTTCAACTGTATACACTTGGGGCCTGGGGCAGTGCCAAAGAAAATCAACACATACCAATGGAGGTCATAAAGAAAGAAATCTTGACATCTTCTCCTGCCACTCATTTTAGCACAGTTAGTCTGGCTGGATGCATGAGTTACTTCCCAGATAATGTGCTAGTTGATTACTATTGCTCACCTCTCAGCAGAAATACGGGTCAAATCTCCAGCTCTCAGCTGATACTTCTATTGTGTGAATACTTGTGCTATAAAAGACTTGTTATTAAAAGGGCATTTTTTTCCCCTCTTCTTAATTTGTCCATGAGTGAGAATTATGCACTCGAAGCTCATTCTGCAGGGAAAAAAAAAAGAACAAAAAGGGGAAAAAAAAGATCACAATCAATCAAAAGTTTTAACTCTTCAGGGATTATTTCTTGCAAGTTCATAAGAAATAGCATCGTTTAGCTTAGGACTAAAGGAAAATCACCCAAAATGTGATGTTCCATGCCTAAACCACAGCATTTATTAAGTGTTGCCAACCATACTTCGTAGTGTGTGCGCTTGTTTTTTTGGAGCACCACTTCTTTCCACAAGGCTGTGGTTTTGTAAGCAGACTGTCAGCGCAAGAATACTCACTTCTCAGTTTCATTTTCGAGACTGCTCATACCACCAGCTCCTCAGAAATGAACCAACTCGTGCTGGAGACGACAACAAACCTTGGGCTTGCAACAGAAGCTGTTTGAAAACGTGGCCAAGGATGAAAGACACTCAAGAAAGCTGGAGCTGCTCTGAGACCGGTTCCTGCACTTCAACACCTCATGAGAAAACACTGACATTTCAGTGTTTGGCCAAAGTGACTGATTTAACAGCCCCAGAAGTCAGAGTCTTACTCTTGAATTCAAAAGCATTGGACTCAGCCCATATGCCCTAATTCATATCTGCATCTCTAATTAGAAAAAGCACCATTGAAGAGTAAGTTTAAATAGTACTCTAGAAAGGCCATCTCTAAATGCTCCTTTGTATCATGACTATAATAAACAACCATAAGAACAACTACAGGAAACATGAGAATAACTCCAAAATAATATAATTTACAATTGTACAGTTTGGGGTGCTTCTTTTTGGAAAATAAAACACTATAAATGATGAAACCCAGAACCTCCAATAAAGTCTCCCAGCAATGGCCTAAGAGGATACTGTAGTTATGTTATAATGCCTGGTTTATAGATCTGATTCTACAACAGAGTTACTACACAGCTGCTCACATCATGGAGAGGTTACAAATGATCTTACCAAGCACAGTTCCCCTGTCACCTTGCCAGCACTCGCTTTATTTTCCTGTGGGTCCAGATGAGTCTTGTCACTGTGATACTTTAACAGCAGTGGAACAGCTCCATGTTGACAGGGAAAGTCCAAGCAGAAGCAGGCCTTATGTTTGTAATCCATTTCGTTAATATTTCCTCTAAAAAACAACCCCCCCATGAAAATGCAGAAGTTGTTTTGATTTGGTCCGAAATGTCAACAGAATAACTTCATTGCTTCCCCTTGCAAATGTACTTTGGTGGGGTTTTTAGGCTGTAGTTGAACAAACAGCCCAAGTAGAGGTGAGCAAATAATTTGTTAGAATATTTTCCTAGGTTTTCACTTCTTCCCACCTTTCCCAGTTGTCCCCATCCCACTGAAGAAGCTTTAAATGGGTGCATTCCTCTGCTTCTTTCGAAGCACAAACCAGTACGGCCACAGAAAGCCTCGAGCATACAGATAAACTATTTTCTGATCAAATGCTGGTGAGTTGCTCACCTGGACAATGTAAAAGGTTGTCTTCAACACGTTGCATTCTTTCTCTTTCCATTCTGTAATGCTTGTATGCAAGAATGAAGGAGAAGTCACAGAACTGGTGCAGCTCTTCTCTCAGACAAGCAGCAGGGACCCTTCCAGGTGTGGGACCAGGGTTCTTCCCTGCTGGTAACACCTGCAGATGCCAAAATCATAGAATCATATCATAGAATCACAGAATGGGTTGGGACCAGGTTGCTCCAAGCCCCTGTGTCCAACCTGGCCTTGAACACTGCCAGGGATGGGGCAGCCACAGCTTCTCTGGGCACTCTGTGCCAGCGCCTCAGCACCCTCACAGGGAAGAGCTTCTTCCTAATCTTGGGTTTCATTAATAAATCAGGACTCAAATGATTGAAAGAGATAGTTTTCTAATTACACCTAATTCTTACTGGGGATAGAAACAATTCCCACCAAACAGAAAGCACAAGTCACAATTGGATATTGAGCACTCATTTATCTCCCAGTCTTGCCTCTTTTTAAATAAATCATGGTTTTTCCATTAAGTCAATGGAGGCTTTTGGATAACAAGTCTCTACATGTATTTGCCATTCTAAATTTGCTTCACCTCGTTAAAAATGTGGAAGAACCACAGTCTTTTGTTTCTTCTCCAATTTTCTCTCCACTTGCTGTCAACCTTTACAGCCTCTTGGCAGCTGGCTCTTCACCACACAAGTACCGACTGCAGTGAAACCAACTGAAACATTGCCTTCAAATGAGGGGAGAAGCTAGAAAAGCCTATTTAGACTTTTGAAAGCTTTCTATCAAAGAGCTTTAGCTTTGTTTGGAAGAGACAGTCTTGTTTTATTTCAAAAGGAACAATTCTGAATCTGTTTTTCTCCCATAATCAAGCATTTCATACAATCATGGAATGACAGACTGGTTTGGGTTGGATAGAACCTTAAGATCATTCAGTTCTAATGCCCTGCCATGAGCAGGGACATGTTCCACTAGAGCGGGTTGCTCCAAGCCCCTGTGTCCAACCTGGCCTTGAACACTGCCAGGGATGGGGCAGCCACAGCTTCTCTGGGCACCCTGTGCCAGCGCCTCAGCACCCTCACAGGGAAGAGCTTCTGCCTTAGATCTAACCTGAACTTCCCCTGGTTCAGTTTGAACCCATCACCCCTTGTCCTGTCGCTCCAGTCCCTGATGAAGAGTCCCTCTGCAGCATCCTTGTAGCCCCCTTCAGACACTGGAGGCTGCTCTGAGGTCTCCACGCAGCTTCTCTTCTCCAGGCTGAACAGCCCCAATGTTCTCAGCCTGTCTCCATACGGGAGCTGCTCCAGCCCCTGATCATCCTCATGGCCTCCTCTGGCCTTGCTCCAACAGCTCCATGTCCTTCTGATGCTGCCATTGCTGAAGGAAGCTGGGGGCAGTCCTGGTGAAGGGAAGCCCACTTTGGGCTGCACAACAGCTTCAGTCAGCATCCTCAGCTGCCTTGTCATGTCCTCCCTGCCTCCCAGTGCCGAGGAGAGCCACTGCTGCTCCCCATCCTTGCTCTCAGCCAGTTATTCCCCACCATCTGTTCCTGAGCACCTCGAAGCAAATTTGAGTATTGCCCTTTGCTATGTGGAGGAATTGGAACATTCAGCCTTATTCATCATTCTTTAAGATAAATGGCTAGTGCCAGAAGGTCTTATGGTGGATAACAAAGAATTCATATTGAATAAAATGTAGATGTTTCCAAGAAGAATGAAAACATATGTTCAGACAGGACAAGAAGTGTTCAGACAGGATAGGAAGCAGCGTGATATTTTATCACCCACCCCCACAAATAATTCAGTGCAAACCACTGGGAGAACTCTTGAAATGGATGTGCAAGTTTTACCCCACTGTAGCTCATTGTCACCTCATGAGACAGTGTTTCAGGTGTGGAATATCATTGTGATAGAAAATAAACTGTTATTAGCTACTGAACAATGTAGGATATATCAGGCCACATTCCAATTCTTCGTTCTCTCTCTCAACAGTACTATTACAGTTAACCCAATTTCTCTGTTTAGTCCAAAGTTATAAAATAAGAGTAATCCACCTGATTTCAAATTAGTTGTTTACAGGACTGAATTAATTGTGGAACAGCAAGTTATTTGTTTAAACTGCCAACATCTGAAGGTGGCTCTGAAGATAAATGTGCTGTCGCAATCCTCCTGGGGCAAGATGGGACCTTTCCTTTCTCAGTTCCCCTCTCACTGTTTTCAGAAAGGGTGCAACTCAGGCATGGCTTTGCACCACCTTATTGCAGCAGGCCCTTGCAGAAGAGGACTGGCACATATGTGCCTGTAAGGATGTGCTTGGTGGACCCTGATGCACAGAGATTCAGACATCTGCAGGCTGGATAATGCCTTGCTCTGCAGGAAGCAGCGCTGCTGATGCCCTGTGACTGCATAAGGAGAGATCTTGTGTTGCTCTCCTTCATCAGAGCCAGTTCATACACAGAGATGGGGATGTGACAGGAACATCTCAGAAACCCTTCTTTCTGATCTTCCATTTTCCCATTCAGTGCAACAGTTATTGAACATATGGGCCAGTCCTATTGCAAGTATTAACTCTTGATCATTCAACTTCAGCAAATTCTCTATAGAGACAGCTCATTGTGACAGTACTTGTGCTATTCTTTTACCATGCCTATGGCCACACACCCTGCACAAAACATTGTGATACTGTCTTTATAAGCTCACTCCTTTTCACAGCCAGAGGCATTGGCCCTGGTTTGCAGACAGTTGCACAGGGCAGAGTGAAAACCCAGCCAAGAATCTGCCTGGTTTAGCTCCAACTTTATTTTCATGCCTTGTAAAGCTAAGGATCATTTGAAGACTATCTCCAAACTCCCAAGAGAGAGAAAAGTGCCTGGTGGCTTGTAAATACAGCCTAGTAAAATAGATGTGATGGGGTTTTAGACTCTGTGAACACGTGTACATGGTGCTCAGTTTCAAACATGCAGCTGCATGCTCACTGCTTTGGGGGTATTTTAAACACTGAGTTTAGGCTGGAATAAGGCTAGACTGGAATACTTAGTTTAGGCTGGAATAAGTCTAAGCAGTCAAAATATTTTCTATGTGGGCTGAAGTTTCCCCCTGATTCGGCTTTAAACCACACAAGACAATCACAGCAAGTCTCACAGAGTGGTATGGGCCTTGTTGGCTGCAACACTGTGAGAATAGGAAAAAATGAAGACCATCCTGATGATAACAAGGATAAAGCTTTATAACAATAACCATAAGAGCCACTGGATAAAGTGTAACTGGCTGTAAACCTCAGGCCTATGTTACATTATTATGGCCAGAAAATAAAGATCATTTTGTTCCCAGTACTTCTGTGTGTCATAACATTATTAAAGACAGATTGCCTTACTTAAAAAGCACAAGATCCCTAAAAATTGAGCAAAAGGCAAGTCTTACCAGAGGGAACTTAGCACTCGCATGAGAGATGTTTCTGCCTTCCAGTGGGAAGTGATGTCCTTGCCAGGCTATCATAAAACAATTGCTTCAGAGACCAAATACATCCATTAAAGACAATTCTTGCCCTACAGCAGCCTTTTTAGTCTTAAACCCCATGTAACTGCTGTCAAACTCAGGGTTAACACACCAGCCACCTTTGTGTCTCAGGCTGGCTGGACATGTCCACCTAGTTCAGTCAGGTGAAGAACAGACAAGCCTCATCCCTTGCAAATCTCAATGCTAAAGAAGATTTTTCCTCTGTAAGCAGGACACACAGATACTCTCAGTTAAGACCACTACATCTAATCTTAACAGGACATTTACCCCTGGTTTTGTGAGTGCCAGCATCCTGACTTCATCCAAGCCCTCTTATCATTTCATGTCATTGTGCTTTGCTTGGCACTTGGGAAACTTTGAAGAGCAGAATCAGAGTTGTTCTATCATTCCTCTACTCTTGTACACCTTTTTCCTCTCTCTGGACTGCCAAAATGGAGACCTGGAAAGTGAACTGTTATTTTTATGCACTTGAAAATGAAGCACAAGCAGGAAGCAATTTCTGGGGAAACAGTAATAGGCAAAAACTATCTGAAAGAATGCACCAGAGCCCCTCCTGCTTTAAGTTTTTCCAGACATTGGCCAGGTGTCCTTACCCATACATCACTGAGTGCATTAAAGCTTGATTCTGCACACTAGGTATCAAATCACTTGCAGATATCCTCTGTGTCATGCAGCGCTTCAACATCTACCTGGCAATTCCTCCCAGGAACAGATCTGAGTGTTGTTTTCTTCAAGGTTCTCACCCTTTTACCTTTCATTACTTTGGCCTTTCTTTAAGAATAACTTCATGAAAATTGGGAGGAATTTTCCAAATGTGCATTTTTATCTGTCTCTCCCTCCACTCCTCCAGAAGTTACTCCTCTTGTGTGCAGAAAAGATTCATATTGGAAGGAATGGGAGGAAAAAACCTCTGCCAACATGTTCAGAAGGGGAATTGGCCTCTCTAGCCTTGGAAGTGGCGTGAGGATGAAGCAGAGAAGAACAGTACTGAACAGAAGTCAAAGTTTTCTTGTTTTTCTGCTGTTTTGCAATCACTGTCACCATCTACAATATGAGCACTGAAGCTCCAGAGAGAGAACTGGGCTTTTTGCAGGGAGTGTTTCAATACCTCATAGTGGTTTCTGCTTTTAAAGTTTGTTTTGTTACTTATTCTGATCTCTATGATAACACATTATTGTAAATAGGCATCATAATGGCATCACAACAGGCATCACCCCAAAGTTCCCCCATCACCACCAGGTCATTGTTGAGCTTTCTCCCTTGCCTTGCACTTGGCTGCTTGCTGCAGTCACTGTTCCAGATGCCTGAGTGTTGCTGAGACCTCCTTAATGTCTGTTTGGATTTCCTACCTGTTACACACCACAGAGCACTACCCAAATATCACAGAATCATACAGATGTGGCCTTGTTTGTTGTAACTCTAGCTTTGTGTACCTCTAAATTTAGTGGTACTGATGCACCACTTGCTGTTCAGTAATTTCTGGAAGTGTCCTCCAGCAGAATGCATATAGCTTGAGCAAAACTGGGTGACAAAGAGAATAAAAATCACCTTATGGCTGCAATCTCACCTTCGCAGAGTGGCAAGCTCTGCAAAGGGGCTCTTCTTCCTAAGGCCAAAGTACAGACTCAGCCTAGAAAGGCACTGCCTTCGATCAATTCAGGTTAACTTGGGGAAAGGTGAAACATAATTGCTGATGAACACCTAAGGGCAAAACCAGAGAAAAAGTCATTTCAAGGGTGTTTTTAAGTGACTTGATCATAAAGACAAAAGTATCATGAAAACCTTGGAGCTTTCCATGTCTTTCCCAGCTAGGCTGGGTACCTGTGAAACCCGTTTCTGGTTTGGCCATCATTCTGATGAACCTCTCAGACTACTCAGATGGGTTATTTCACCTGTGCAATAGTTTTCCAGGTCATTACAGGGTAAGGTTTGGGTGTTTTACAATGTGTTCTTAGAATTATATAATGATTTTGCTTCATCTGCAAGACGAAAAGAGGTGCAAAAATCTCTGTTGACTGAAGTTAAAATCCAGAAAGCTCCCATTTCTTCATGCATGAAGAGCTACCATGTTCTTGCAGTCCAAGATTAGCTAAAATGGAAGTATGTGAGAAAGGACAAATGTGAAAGGCCCCAGGAGGCAGTTCCTTTCACACCTTTCTCTGGGGACAGGCTGTCGCAGCTCTGACACATAGCATACCAAACAAGCAGCCTCCAGATTCCATTAAAGAGCTCAATAAAGAGAAAACAAAAGATGATCAATGATGCCCAAAGCCCCACCATGCAACATGTATCTTATATATTGAAGGAGATAAGAGACCTAGCCCCAGAGAGCTCACAGCCACTAAAGATGTACAGCCACAAAAGTCTCCTTTGTAGCATAAAACATTAGATGCTTTTGCAGCAGAAAGAAGCAATTCCTCTCAAAAAATATCCTGCCTATAGCAAAGTTTTATCCTCAGATTTGTGTTAAAAAAATGCAATCCAGACCTTGTGGAAGAAAAC
>NW_009925834.1:0-10300 GCF_000696875.1 Nestor notabilis | reverse complement strand
CAGCAGGAAATAAACCCCTAAATTGCAGTGACAGCAGTGTTCTGGTATCTGTAAATCAGCTCTGACATGTTATATCCTCCTAGTCCTTTATGGTGTCGATTCAGCAGTAATGCCCTTATTCTGTCATTTTGTGAGCTATGTAATTCCTTTCACAGCTTTGAACAGTATGTTCTCATATGAAATGTTCTTTGAGCTGCACTAAACAGGCCATGAAATATCTAAGTAGTCTTTGTTCAGATCAAATGTTGGTATCCTTGATTTAGCAATCATGATAGGTAGGTAGGTAGACATGTAGATAGATAAACAGATAGACAGACAGACAGATGTGTAAACATGATTTCTATAGATATTTAACAAAGCAATGTTTAAGCATTACTCTCAAAGTGGAGAAGTGAAAAGCTAAGGCTTGGAGAGCAACATCATTTAATCTGTGCTTCTCATTATTACCTTATTTTATTGTCTTATGCTGTGGGACTGCAGGGCCATGCTTCAAGGTATTCCTCATGAAAGAAGCAGTAATTCAAAATGCCACCCTGTCCCATAAGAGGACATTGCAAAAGTCACAGACATTTTACTCTCTGGATTCAAATTCAAAGTGAATATGTTGTAGGTGTTGGCTAAGGCTTGAGTTCTCTCAGGTAAAGCCCACTTAACAAAAAGTATTTGGCACTAGTTTGGACTTTATCAAAATATCCATCAAGTAATTCGTGCAAGAATTCCACATAAATGTGGCTTTAGATCATGGAAAAATTCATGAAAAGTCCAAAGTATTTTAAGTTAAGTGCTTTATATTCCAAGAGGATTTTACATCCTGGAAGAGCCCCCAGTTATGTGAAATCCTTGAATCTTTGGCCTGAGGACCCTTTCGCTGCTGTTGTTTGGCATTTAGTCTAGCTACATGGCTAAAGGAACCCCATGTGAACCCAGGCCATTCATGTGGTGACACACATAGGAGAACTCTTCAAGATAATACAAGATTTTCATGTCCTGTTAAATAACAAGGAAGAACAGAATACTAAGAATACAACTGCCCATATGGAAATTTGGGTAACAAAATAATGCTGACAACAGAATTGCTTCTTTTAAGGAAAATGAAATTGATCTAAATGGATAGAAGCTGGAGGTGTTGGCACTCCCTTTGCTGAGTGTGTGGGCTGGAAGACTGATCACATAATGTAGGGATGGCCAATAGGTCACTCACCAACATTTTGGAGCCCTGGTAGACTAGTTTATTCAGGTCAGCTAAAAAATGCTACCCAAAGATGTTGCAAATCAGTCCCAACGCTTCGGGTCAGCTGCAAATGCTGAGTGTGAGATTCTGTGTGGGATCATTAACCAAGAAGTTTACAAGAGTTTCATTAAGCCAGAGAAAAGCTAAAGATTGACTCTGAGCTGCTGAAACGTTCCTTGGAGAAACTGTTGCTTGAGTGTGGTTTTATAATGACAAGACCATGAAAACTAGACTGAATGACAGCAGTACTAGATCCACTGGTACCATGATGGAAAAGCAGTGTCAGCTGCATTGGGAAGCTGATGGGAAGCCTATTTGCCTGTGTTCTCACATAGAAAAACTTGAAAAGAAAAGCAAATTGGTTTCCCAATGGAAGAATTTTCCAAAGTGGTGTTCCCAAGGCGAGTATCGGCCACCCCGAATCAGTCTCAGCCTAAGGCTGTGTTAGGCTCCAGCTACAAAATGTCTTGAGAACTGCTTCCCTTCAACCCCAACTAGACTCAGTGCCATGGAGGCCAGACCTCCTTCCACCCCCATAGCCCTCTTTTCTGTCTCTTTCTGACTCTATTCAGTAGAGAATACATACATATAACCATCTGATGAGCAACAGCTTTTATCCCACTGTCACATCCAGAGGTTACTGGGATCCTGCCTGTGACTAATGACTAAAGGGGTAGTTTCTAAAACTGAGGAGGACCTCATGTGGCAGAGTCACAGTCTGGAGCACTAACAGGTACTGGAGCACAAGGGCTATCTTTTGCTGCTGGGAAAGTTTCTGGCCCATACATACATACACCAAGTACTCTACATATTATTTTGTTGCTTTTCCTCTGCTTGTGAAACTCCTTTCACTTTACAGCCATGCAAGCTCCAACAAAGCTCTGCTCAAAGAATAATCCAGCTGCATCCCACTATGACAGTAATCCAAAAATCTAAGACCTCAAAACTTCAGCAGCCCTTGCCAGATTTTCCCTCACCCTTCCTGGGTTAGTACTGCAGCCAGTTAAAACCACACTGAAATTACCTTTTTAACATGCCTTTAAGGCACAGAGCTAAAGCAAAGATTTGGCACCACTTGTCCCATTCTTAATGCTCTAATGCTATATTATTACTACTCATTGAAAAGCTTAATGCATTTAAACTCAGCCATCGTGCCAAAATACACTGATGTTTTTTAAGAGTTTGCCACAGAATTTAAACTGATTGTGTATTTATTGTTGAAGCAGTCTCAAACCTTAAAGCCTTTTGGTTTCCTCAGGAGCACTTACCCCTCTCACGCTTTGACAGTCTCTTCCCACACAACTGGTATTCACAGCAGGCTTCAGGGAATTATTTCTTTAACAGAGAATATTTACATTTCTTCTGCCTTCCATCACTAGATTTTTAAATCTGGGGTTCAGCTATTTGTGTGCTACAAAAGGAACAGCAATCTGCTGCAGCAAAAGCTCTCAGATTCCTCTGTTCCAACACACTTCACCCCCAGCACGCCTTGAGGAACAAAAGGTACAACTGCATTTTGGGATGTGTCTGTACAGGCACCGCTAAGAGACGATGCCCCTTCTTTGTGGAAGCTGTTAAAAACAGTGTGAGCTGCAATAAATACTTGGGGGGATACGTCTGTAATTCTTGATGCCATTTTTCAGCTGAAAGATAGAATCTGGGTAACTGTCAATGGCCAACCATTCTTTAAAAGCAAAAAAGCACAACCCAGACATCTGAAATGGAAAGGTGCATGTTCATGTAGATGGGAACATACAGCAGAAGCCTCAAGATCTGTGTGAATAATTCTTTTTTACCATTTTACTCAACCTCTTTGTCCTCCTTTTGATACATATTTTGCATTCCTGAGGCAAACTCACAGTTACTAGCAGAGTGGAGTCACAGAAAGGTACACTTCTTGCAGCATTTATAATAGATTAAATACTGATAAATACCAGCTACACCCTGAAGTTACACTTGAGTAGTGTCCAGTGACAGTAGGACCCTCAAGGCATTCAGCAGCATCTTTCCCAGGTGACCCTGTCTCTCACTGTCCTGGGATCAGCTGCAGCACAACACTCACAAAAATGCTCCCTTCTTCTCCCCTCGTCTTTCCCTTTACTCTCTCACAGAATAACAGAATGGTATGGGTCAGAAAGAACCTTAAGATCATCTAGTTCCAACCCCCCTGCCATGGGCAGGCACACCACACACTAAACCATGTAACCCAAGGCTCCATCCAGCCTGGCCTTGAACACTGCCAGGGATGGAGCACTCACAACTTCCTTGGGCAACCCATTCCAGTGCCATACACTCCAGAACATCCAAGAACTGGTAACTTCTGGATTGCCTTTTCCCCATCTACTTTCAGGAAAGGCTTCCTTGCACTACACTAGTCTGCTAGCCCATCTACTTGAAATACCCAAAGTTACTTCCTTGAAGTAACACCGAAACACAGCAGTGCCTTATATCACGGAGGTGAAAATGTGTCTACTACAGGAAAGCCAGACACATTCAATAATAGATCTCCTTCCCTCACTCAGGAAGGCCCCCCTTTGGCAGCGTGTTGAAGGAGAGAGAGATGGTCTGCAGCAAGCGAGAACAAGAGCAGGTCTCAAGTGCCCGCTGTCAGTTCATGCAGAGGTAAATGGCAAAAGGGAAAAGCATGCTTTTCCAGGCTAAAGCTCTCCAGCTGGCCTCCAGGAAGGAAGACCAAGAGAAGCATTTGACCCTCTGTGTATTTAACAGGATCTGTTCCAGGAAAAAAAAACCAGAGCCCACACACAGTTTGCAAATCTATCAAGAAAGTATGTGTCAAGAAGTTAGGAACAGGGAGTCTTTCTGGGCGACAACCGCGTCTACGTTACAAATCATCTCGTCCACAACCAAATATGAGGAAGAATTTGTATCTCTTTTTATTCTTTCTTTCCTTCCAGGCTTGTAAATCTGCAAAGGGCACAAGCAGCCCCAAAGTCACCAAATGTGGCTTTGCTAACCCAGTTTATTTTTCTTTAAAACTATCGATCAAGCAGACTAGACTATGCACGCAGAGCTCTTCTATATGATGTGCCTTGTGCAAAAGTGAGGCTATGAGAGAGCTCTGACACCCAGGCCTTTCCTTTCTCTGGATGTTCCATTAATGGTGAGGTAAAATACATCTGCAGGCTAAATGGGAGGTCCTTTTAGATTGGAAGAGGATTGCGCTTCTGAGGATGTGGGAGGCATGAAAAGAAACAAGACAGAAGCCAAAATGTACTGAATCATGCTGGTCAATTAGAGTGCAGCACTGTCACCCTAATGGAGGGGAGCAGAAACCCACAAAACTCCCGGCTTCTACCACATCCAAACTGGCCTGTTTCACAATGAAAGCTTCTGTAGGGATCTGCAGTGAGCCTGGAGCCAGCCACGACTTGGGTATTTTGTTTGTCTGAAACTGACATGCTCCTGATAAATGAATGGGAGATGGAAGTGAAAGGGAATAAATAAATACCCATGTAGAAATAAAGACATCTCCCCTCTTCATAGCATTAGGAAGAGAGCCCTTGCCAAGCTCTGCAAAGTAGGATGGCAACTGTGTGTCATTTAGTCATCTCTGGAGATGATGTTAATTGGAAAAATAAATCACCTTTGTCACAAAGCCTCTTTCAGCTTGATTTCTTGGTGTTATATCAGCCAATGCAAGTGAACTTGTGGTATCAATGCTCAAAAGTCAGAGACAAGAGCTACAAGAACAGCCAAGACACAGTATTTCTTTAACACCTGGAAGTAAGGAACCATACTTTCTCTTGAATGGCTTTTATCAGACAGAACTGTTAACTTGTGCTCCTCTTCCCACCCAGATGTGCCACTCTGCTGAATGCCTCTAGCTTATACAGCTTTCTAATCTCCTCCCTCAGGTCTATGAAGGGCTCACACCTCCCCACTCTCAACAACACCCTTAAAAAAGCCAGAGAAAAGACATGGTTAAAACCAAAGGTTGGCATGCAGTCCCTGGGGAAAGAGACAGGCAGGTAGCTGGGAACTGCAGCATTCCACGTGCCTGGAAGGGGATTTTTACCAACTCCTCAGTGAGGCAACTTTGAGCTTGGTGAAAAGCTGTCATACAAACAACAACAGCACGTGGAGGATGAGTCCTCACCCATGGGAACAGAGCCCATCTCCCTGGATCTCAGAACATGAGCTGCTCTAAGCCCTGGTAAACCTGCTACCATGTGCTGAACAAACTCTGGATTCTCCTTAACAGAGAGAAGAAGTTCCACTGGACAAGCATGTTAATACATTTGATTTTAGATGGTTCATCTGGGCAAGGTCTGAAGAAAAGACTGGATATGGCTCATTTTCATGATGTTGTGATGATGACCTTTATCATCATACTGCTCTCTAGGCCATTTTCTGCACTCAGTGTGATGAATAAATTCCTCCCTCAGTGACTACCCATTCACATTCTATTCTTAAAGTTTCTTCTTTTTTGACAGGTTTTCACAAAAAAGCAAGTGATACCAACCTTCCCCTGAAGTGATTTGTATTCCTGTTTCTTTACCTTCAGAACACTCTACGCGGAGTTGTGAGTTTCAGTGAATCATAAGAAAAGGAAGGATGGGATCTGCCATCTGGAAATGATCACAAAAACTTATTGTACTGCATAAATATGCTGCTTTTTTTTCCCCCTGCTAATTCTAACACAAAGCAGTGACACTGAAACTGATGCCAGACTAAACAGTGGAGAAAACAATGCAAACATGAACTTTGCCATCAGCAACCTAAGTACTCAGCTTGATCATAAAGAAAAGCACAAGCTGGAGCACATGAATATTCTGAAGTGGGTGAAATGGTCTGCGAGGGAAAGCAAAGTGAAGTTTAGGTAAAGGGGGGGTTTGCTAACATAGGCAAAATTTGATATCATTGAACACTAGTTGGACTTAAGCTGCTGAAGTTTGAAATCACAGCAGAAAGATTTGGTTTCTAAAAAAGCTCTAGGAAAACATGCATCTCTAGCACAGAGGAAGTCAGAAGGAAATCAGCTCCAAAGAATGTCTGCTCTATTTCCTTTGAGACAAAGGTATTTCTATCTCCAGAAAAGAGGAAACAATCCCAGCTTGCCTTAGGCCCCAGCTCCCTCAGCCAGCTCTCGTTTGGGTTTGGTGGTTTTCCTTTTTGTAGTTGTTGTTGTTGGGTTTCCAGTGATCTGGCACCACTGTCAGGCTCCTTTTTAAAGCATTTTTTGGTTGTTGTTTGAATAATTACTGATTTTACATTTAGCTGCTAATATGGCACTGGATTGCTTGACCTCATGGAAAGATTTTCCTGTGTCCTGCAAGTCAAGTAGCATTGTGTGTACATTTATCTGACTCCTCTCCTCTCGATTCAACCAAAAACAAGTTACCAAGAATATCAGCATCCTTCTCATGCCAAACACCCACCACAGACCAGGATTCACAGCATTGTGCTCATACTGAAGACTTCACAGTCATTGCATGCAGAGGGAGTGCATGGAGAGGGTGAGGAGACGAAAGACATGCTAAAGATCTGCCCATGCTACAATCAGTTTACCAGGCAAGCAGTTAAAAGCACAGGGCTTTTAAACACTCCCTACAGCTGACATCTGAATTCTTCTCCCACTAAGTCAATGAATGGACCTTCATCTCACTCTCTTACCAGTACAGAGGTCCAGGCACAGCTAGCGAGCAGCAGGCTGGATCTGCACTTCTCATTTTCCCTTCAGCCTCTTTCTCCATGTTCAGACTCTGCCACTGCTCTGCACCCCTCTCAGCCCTCAGGGGACTTGCTGCTGCTCCCAAACTGTGGAAAGCCCTAGTAAAATAAGTTTACCACTGACTGGGGGTGTGCTTCTAGCTGTGGCACACCTCATTTGTAGCACTGGCGTATTCCCATCCGGATTCCCACCTCCTTAGCAGAAAAGCAGGGCTAAAGGAGGAAGACCAAGCAACAGGCTCCTGTCCTGTTCAGTGTCTGGTCCCCAGCGTCAGGATGCAGCTGCTGTGTATCCAGCAAACACAAGACCTCTCCTACCCATCTTCATGTGAGAGCTGCACAGCAGCCTTCTATAATCTCTTTTGCCTGTTCCCCACAGGAGAGCCCACATACACAAGAGCTTTGGACTTTGTCCCTGGCTTTCACATAATCAGAAGCTGGACCTGCAATTCTATCAATCATATTGAATTTTATGCACAGACTGAGGAGTTATTAACTAACTGGTAGGAATAGAGTACTGCAAGTCTGCTGGCATGAGAGCAATCCATAGATCATTAGTATTAGGGTGTAGGATATCTGCAAATGTCAAGTATTGATGTTAATCACATGCATGTTACAACAATCACATGACTACTGATCTTATAAAACTTTATATTATGTATAAGTTTATGTATTATTATATAAAAATAAGTATTATTTTCTATGTCTCACTGAAATGCCAGAGTGAGAGAACTCTGTTAGGATATAACCAGCAGCAGATTATGAAAGCACAAGGCAGCTATGAAAGTACAACTTTTCTCTCTTACTCCACTGCATTTTTCCTGTGCAGAAGCAAGTATCTAAACTTTGGAAATTCTTGTGGAAAGAGATGGCACCAGTAAATAGCCATGAAACAGCTCAGGAAATCGGTTGGCTAGGAGATGGCTCCACACCGAAGTCACATAGGCTATATCCCAGCCTGTCTTCATCAGCCACAGCCAAAGGTGGCCTCAAGTCATCAGCCCAACCTGCCTTGAGCTCTTACTGCTTGGTAGGGAATGGTTCAAGGTCAAGCTACTCCTCAGGTGGGGCTTGATTTTTCTTGCCTGGGAAAACAGAGTTGATTTGGCTGCAGCCAAGCCGAAGCATGAGCCAACAAAAGGAAACGAGGATGCGGGGAGAGCCTGGACTCCAGCCACAAGCCAGCATGTAATTAGAACACAAATAGTGCCACGCCAGAGAGCACTGCTGAAACCAACAAGTCAGCTCTGGCTGAAACCTACAGTTGTGTGTTATCAGGCAGTTATCTAGGCAGGTATTTTAACTGGAATCACATTATCATCTGACTTTTCACACTGCAAAAGGGAGGGGGCTGATTTCTTTGCAAATCTTTGACTGAATGAGACCCAGAAATGAGCAGGTTCTCAGCGGTTTCACCCTTAACATACTGACCAAACCAGCAGGAACAGCTCAGAGACAAGCTGCTTAACCTGGTCAGTCAAATATCCCTGAGTGCTGTATTGCTTTCATTGATCTGATCACAGAAGTGCGGGTTTGGCAATTAAGGGCTCCAAAAATATGTTTTGAAATTGCTACTCAGCCTCTTTAGGTTTCCAGCGAAGTCCCACAAGTAATCAACTGCCAAAACTTTCGTATACATGCTTTTCTACTCCTGATGGCCTGTGGATACCGAGTCTGCTGTTGGCATCCAGGTGTCTGAATGGCTCACTGTGCAGTTCATGTCTTGGAGCTAGAGTATCTGGGGACACTGCTTTAAAGGGGCGAATGAGCTTTCAAGCAGGAGCAAGCAAAGTACATGACCCTAAACAAGAAGGATGAATAGGCTTGGACAGACATCTCAGGCTGAGCCCAGTAAGTGCCACAGATGAATGGGAAAGAAGATTGGCAAGGAGAAAGAAAAAGGATGATGTACACTGAGAAACGTGTGAAAGAGGAGGAACATCCATGGATGAGCAAGGAGGGCAAAACACAGAAAGCACAACAGAGAGAAAGACAAGAGGTGGCTAATATGCTCCCAGAACACCACTGCCAAGGACAAAACCTAAGCCTGGGAAGGGGCAGAGCTGAAGGAAAAAGTGGGTCAGCAGGCATGGGGGAAAGCAAGCAAACTGAATCTTTAAAGCTCATACAGCAAACTGAATCTTGTACTCCAATGAATTGTAAGACAAACCTTGTCCCTGAACACTGCTGGCACTTGGAGAGAGTTTTAAACACCTCCCAACAAAATCAAACAGAGCAGCTCCCCTAGATCAGACAGCAATGGAGAACTCCTGACTCCAAGCCCACAGTTTGCTGGTTCTGTTCAGTCCTAAAAAACCCTTGCCGAGCACAAGCAGCATCTGCTTTGAGCTATTCCAGGCACAAGCAGCAGGTCTGAAATGCAGGATTGTGATCCCTGAGGAACAACTCTTTGTCTGCAAGCCTCTCGATCAGACACCTGCAGGACTCTCCAGCACAGGCAGTCCAAGCCTGGATGGAAAGCTTTTCTCCTACATAATAGCTGTTAAACATGTAAACTTTATAATTCAGCTACTACCAGCCTACTCACAGACGGTGCTACTATGGAGGGCAGCATCTGGTCAACAAATCCCAGCTCCTTAAGGGTATCTTGATAAGACTAATGGCAGCACACATGGCTATCCTCTGGGGTCTGTCTATTCACTGCTTAGCAGGGCAGTTCCAAAACCATGTTGATAAATTGGAGAGGCTGCAAATGTGATTTGAGTGCTGGGGAAAACACAATAGTGAGAGCTGGCAAGTTCAATCTATGCGGGTTATCAAGCAAAGAAGTGAAAGACAGGCTGATTGTCACAAAAACTGTCAGAAAAGACAACACCAGGGACTCAAGGGCTTTTTGCTTTAAAGGGCAGAATGATTAAGGCCTGCACACAGCCACTGCAGCCAGACAAAAGTCAAATGAGATTGCAGGCACACATTTTAAGTGTGATGGTGATTAAATACGTGGCAAAACTTCCAAGGAAGCAGTGAGTTCCCCACCCCTTGCTATCTGTCATGTCATGAAGATAGATGCTTTTCTGGGGAAGATGATTTCAAGCAAATTAGAAGCTCAGTGCAGGTCTGAGTGAAACTCCGCAGCCTGTGCTATACAAAAGACCAGGCTGGATCATCTAATGGTCCCTTCTGGCCTCAAAAACCTGGCTGTGAATCTATGAATCCCTTCCCTCACCTCCAGCCACACTGTGCACCAACACAGGAGAAATGCCAGTGCCCACTGCAAAAAGCACCCGTGCCAGCACAGCAGCACTGCCACCGCTGTCGGGACAGCTCGCCCAGGGAGCCCACGCCACCAGGAGGGCTCGACCAGAGGACAGCAATGCATATAAACCTGCCAAACTTCCCCTGGTTCAGTTTGAACCC
>NW_009925833.1:99870-100086 GCF_000696875.1 Nestor notabilis | reverse complement strand
TGGTGGGCTTCTCTCGGCCTCGCTGCAGGGTCCAGGGCTGGGAAAATCTGTGAAGACATGAGGTGGTTGTAAGGACAGGTAGGTGGGAGCAGGTGCACCTCGACCGCTGGGCCATGCCGGGGCTTGTGCGTAGAGGGGCCAGAATGGAGCCATGCCATGGGCCTTTTCCTACTGCTTTTGGCTGTTGTGGTTATATGTGAGTTTTTAACAATAATC